>NW_028230452.1:13253867-13488202 GCF_043228905.1 Azolla caroliniana
ACGGCTGCTACATTCAGCTCTTCCGGACATAACCGGGCATTCATCAGGTACAGAGTGTTGACCTTCCGGGCCCGAGCCACTATCAGGCTCCCTTGCTGAACTTCATTACGCCCGTTCCGGATGCTACCCGTGTAGCCTTCATCATCTAGCCTCCGGCCGAGATCAGGTTCAATCGGACCTCCGGAACGTGTCGCACATCCTTCAACAGCATCTTGCATCCGGTTGATGTCATCAGCCACACGTCTCCTATGCCGGCTATCCGGCACGTACCTTCATTTCCCATCCGGACACAGCCGTGCTCACCGGCTGTGTAGGATGAGAAGTATTTCTTCTCCGGGGTCAGGTGGAACGACGCTCCGGAATCGACCACCCAGGTCATCTCTACGCCAGCAAGGTTCAGCTCCCTCTCTTCGGTAATGAGCATTATCTCTTCTTCACTTGCCGCGAGTGCCGTCGTTCCTTTCCGGTCCTGCCCTCGCCGATCCGGACCTCTCCGGTCCGTGGCTCCCGGTATGCACCGTTTCTCTCCGGTGATTTCTTCGAATCGGTGTCGTCGGCTCCGTTGTCCTTTCGGTAATGCCGACAATTTTTCCGGAAGTGCCCCGGCTTCCCACAGTGGAAGCAAATGGGTCTTCCTCTTGACTGCGACCGGGTCCCCGACTTCTCCCGTCTTTGCGGACTCCGGTTCCAGTGTCTTCCCCGTTCCGATTCGGTAAGCAGCGCCTTCGAGTCGGAGGCCGGTTCTTTATCTCTCCGACGCGCTTCTTCATTTAGAATACTTGTCTTTACCGTTTGTAGGGACAAGTTGTCTTCCGTGCAGGAGGTGCTGAGAGTCACCACCAAGTTCTCCCAGCTGTCCGGCAATGTACACATCAGGATGATGGCTTGCATTGCATCCTCCAACGGGAACTTGATCGCCGCAAGCTGGTTCACGAATCCCATGAACGTGCTTACGTGTTCCACCATACTCTCGCCGTCCCGGTACTTGAGATTCACAATCTTCCTCATCAGGGAGGTCCGGTTCAACGCATTCTTCCTCTCATAGAGGCCCGACAGCTTCTTCCACATCTCGTATGCGTTGGTGTCGTTCGCCACATGTTGTAGGACGCTTACATCGACGTATTGTCGGATCGTCGCTACGGCTTTCCGGTTCAGGAGCTTCCACTCCGACTCAAGTACCCCTTTCGGTATTTCCGACCTGTCAATCGGTTCGTACAGGTCCCGAACAATCAGAAGATCCTCCATCTTGATCTTCCAGTCGGCGTAATTCTGTGCATTCAGCACCATCATCATCGGCTGCCCGCTGCCGCCGCCTTCCATTTTCTGCAACAGTCGCTCTGATACCACTTTGTAAAGCTTTGACGCTATCAAATCTTTCGCCTCTCGGCCACAACCGAGACAACACGGATCAATGCAGCAGAAAAATGAAAACAGAGACACAGAGAGATGAATACACAGGGTATAACGTGGAAAACCCTAAACGGGAAAAACCACGGGAGTGCACGACTCCAACTACCACTATACACTGGAATATACAATGGCGAGCTGCAAGGCGACGACCTTGAGCTCGCTGTCCTCGCCACAGGCGGCGGTATTACACAGAGGCGTCGACCTCTTCGTTTCTCTCTCTCTCTCTCTCGGCTGCTCTCACTTCGCTCCCTCTAAGTGGAAAAACAGACAATGAGCAACAACCACATAAAACTGTTTGCCCTAAGTCATATTTATACACATATGACTTTCGGGCTATTTACAAATATAGCCTCAAGGGCTCTTGGCAAACATATTCACAAATATGTCTCCGCATCCGGATCTCTCTCCGGGTACATTCATCATCCGGTTCCGTAACCGGGGTCTTCATCATCCGGCTCCGTAACCGGGGTCTTCATCATCCGGCTCCGTAACCGGGGTCTTCATCATCCGGCTCCGTAACCGGGGTCTTCATCATCCGGTTCCGTAACCGGGGTCTTCATCATCCGGCTCCGTAACCGGGGTCTTCATCATCCGGCTCCGTAACCGGGGTCTTCATCATCCGGTTCCGTAACCGCAACCGGGCTTGCCGTCATTCATCTCCGGACATCCCATCCGGAGGGACCGTAATCCCAACAGTACTGTCGCTCGAAGGGAATCCGGCTCGAGTTTACTGTGCCGAAGACGCCGGAACTGAACGGGCTGGCCGAGAGGATGAACCGGACCATAATGGAGAGGGTCCGGAGTATGCTGGCGCATGCGAAATTACCCAAGGGGTTTTGGGCTGAGGCAATGTTGACGGCGACATACGTGATAAACAGATCACCCTCAGTACCTTTGGACGGAGACACGCCGCAGAGAGTGTGGACCGGTAGGGAAGTATCCTACCGGCATCTGAAGGTGTTCGGGTGTCTCGCATATGTGCATGTAGCAAAGGACCGGAGAGGAAAGCTAGATCCAAAGACCCGGCCATGCATATTCCTCGGTTACGGCGATGACGAGTTCGGCTACCGAGTATGGGACCCGGTCGACAAAAAGATATTCCGGAGTCGCGATATCATCTTCATGGAGGACAAGACACTCGCCGACTGGGAGTCGGAGAAGAAGATGAAGAGCTCTAAGTCGACCGGTGAGGATCAACTCTACGAGGAGCAGTCCCGACCGGCAAGGGACCGGTTAGCACTCGAGGATCCGGCCGAAGACGGTGAAGAAACAGAACCGGCCGAGGAAGATGAAACTGATACCGGAACCGGCCCCGATCCCGAAATGGATTCGGATGAAGAGGAAACGGAGGAGCCGGTTACCGAAGCTCCGGAACGGAGATATCCTCTAAGAGAGAGAAGGCCCCCCCGGAGATTTCCGGAACCAGAGCACGTGCTGCTAACCGACGAGGGGGAGCCGGAGAGTTTTGAAGAAGCAAAGCTTGACACCCATAGCCGCAGGTGGTTAAGTGCCATGCAGGAGGAGATGGATTCCCTGCATGAGAACCATACATATGAACTTGTGGAGTTGCCGAAAGGAAAGCGGGCACTTCGAAACAAGTGGGTGTTCAAGCTGAAACCGGGAGATGCCGGAAACCCCCCGAGATACAAAGCCAGGATCGTGGTGAAGGGGTTCCAGCAGAAGAAGGGCGTCGACTTCGACGAGATATTTGCCCCGGTAGTGAAGATGACCTCCATCCGGACGGTGCTGAGCATAGCGGCAAGCATGGACCTCGAGGTAGAACAGATGGACGTGAAGACGGCATTCCTTCACGGTGACCTCGAAGAAGAGATCTACATGCAGAAACCGGAAGGATTCGAGAAGAAAGGGAAGGAGCACCTGGTATGCCGGTTGAAGAAGAGCCTTTACGGACTGAAGCAGGCTCCCCGGCAATGGTACCGGAAGTTCGACTCTTTCATGACCGACGAAGGGTACCACAAAACGCAGTCCGATCACTGCGTGTTTGTGAAGAAGTTCGAAGGATGAGACTTTCTAATACTCCTCCTGTACGTGGACGACATGTTGATCGTCGGACGGGACCAGGGCAAGATACGGATGCTGAAGAAAGCGCTCCACCGAACCTTCTCAATGAAGGACCTGGGTCCGGCGAGGCAAATACTAGGGATGCACATCATCCGGGACCGGAAGAAGAAGCAGTTGTGGCTGTCACAGGAGAAGTACGTGACAAAGGTGCTTCACCGGTTCAACATGTCGGAAGCAAGACCGGTCGGGTCAACCCTCCCGCCAAACTGCAAGTTGTCCAGCAAGCAAAGCCCCAAGACAAAGGCTGAGAAGGAGGACATGAGGAAAGTACCATATGCCTCTGCCGTCGGAAGCTTGATGTACGCAATGGTGTGTACAAGACCGGACATAGGATATGCAGTCGGAGTGGTGAGCCGGTACATGAGCAATCCCGGCAAAGAGCACTGGAACGCGGCCAAGTGGATACTCCGATACCTGAAGGGCACGGCAAACGTGTGCCTCCGATTCGGCTCCGGTAAGCCCGAACTCGACGGCTTTACCGATTCGGATATGTCGGCTGATGCAGATACCAGCCGGTCCACATCAGGGTATGTGATGACGTATGCAGGGGGAGTTGTTTCGTGGCAGTCGAGGCTGCAGAAGACGGTTGCGTTGTCAACCACGGAGGCGGAGTACATGGCGGCTGTTGAAGCCGGCAAGGAAATAATATGGATGAAGGATTTCATTAGAGAGCTCGGTATCCGGCAGGAGGAGTACCGGCTCTACTGCGATAGTCAGAGTGCCATCCACCTTGCGAAGAACGCGGCCTACCATTCCCGGACGAAACACATCAAGCGTAGATACCACTGGATCCGGGAAAGGATAGAAGACAAGGAGTTCGTGCTGACGAAGATCCACACGGACGAGAACGGGTCGGATATGCTGACCAAGGTGCTCACACTCGACAAGCTGGAAGCATGCCGGAAGAGGATCGGATTGGAGAGACATCCCATGCCGAAGTGAAGGGGGAGTTTGTTGGGATTTCGGTCCCTCCGGATGGGATGTCCAGAGATGAATGACGGCAATCCTGGTTACGGTTACGGTTACGGTTACGGAACCAGAGGATGAAGAGTACCCGGCATGAAGCCGGATGAAGAAGACCCGGTTTCGGATCCGGATGATGAAGACCCCGGCTACGGAGCCGGATGATGAAGACCCCGGCTACGGAGCCGGATGATGAAGACCCCGGCCACGGAGCCGGATGACGAATGTACCCGGAGAGAGATCCGGATGCGGGGACATATTTGTGAATATGTTTGCCAAGGGCCCTCTAGGCTATATTTGTAAATAGCCCGAAAGTCATATGTGTATAAATATGACTTAGGGCAAACTATTTACTGCTGTTGTTGTGTGTTGCTGTATGTTGTTGCCTATTGTGTATTGCCACTCTTATGTGTGCAAGAGGAAGAGAGCAGCCGAGAGAGAGAGAGAGAGAGAGAGAGAGACGAAGAGGTCGTTGCCTCTGTGTATTACCGCCGCCTGTGGCGAAGACAGTGAGCTCAAGGTTGTTGCCTTGTAGCTTCACCATTGTACATCTCTGTTTATAGTGATAGTTGGAGTCTGAGGACTCCCGTGGTTTTTCCCATTTAGGGTTTTCCACGTAAAACATCCTGTGTACTCTTCTCTCTATTGTCTTCGTGCATTGTGTATTTCCTGTTTTCTGGGAGTTGATCCTATTCCTTGGTTGTGGCCGAGCACTGTGTTTAGCACCCTCCCATCAATGAAATAGGCCTCCATTGATGAAATGACTCCGGAGATGGTACCTTTGGTATCAATTTGATTAAGCCCACCTTCCAGCTCTCAAGCATGAAACTAGAATCCCAACATTGCTGAAACATTTTTGTGAATGGACTCTTAAGCATGCTAGCATACTTCTTAAAAACTTCATTTGTAACACCATCCTAGCCAGGGCTTTTGCCATTTGGAAGGTGTAACAATACCTTTTCCACCTCAGCTTCTTCAAAATCAGCATCCAATTCTTGACAAATATTTGGATTCACGACACTCCCAATTACATTATAAAACTCTTGTCGTGCTTTCAAGACATCCTCATTAATAATAAACTCTGGCCCAATCAAATTCTTAAAATGAGTAATACATAACTCAATAACCTTGACTGGGTCTACAACAATGTCATCCCCTATCTTAATTTGTACCACATTTGAATGAGCATATGGTGGTCTTAATCCTTGAAAAACAAATGAGATTGTGATTGATTATCTATAAATCCCTCCTTTAATTGACGTAGTCTTGTCAGTTGATAACTTTGACAAGACAAATTCTTCACAATGTCTTGTACTTGAACTTGAACATCCAAAAGCTCTTCATCATGTGGATTATTCATCAATAGTACATTGCACCGCATAAGAATATATGAAAACTTATCAATCAATTTCTTACGTCTTTTAGCATTAGTTATATACATACGATGAATATCATTGATGTTTTGTAGTGTTGTATACCATGCATGTAATCCTTTTGAAATAACTTGTTTTGAAAACATGCCAAAAATTTGTTGCATATAGGCATCAAACAAAGAATGTAATAATAAAGAAGAATTAAACCTCAAAGGAACTCGTTGAAGCAAAGTTTTGTACATATCTACCCCATGTTTATTAAACTCAAAACATATGGGAAAATGATCCGATGTCACAACCTCTTGCATAATTGACATATTAAGCATCTCTGGCAAAAAGAACTCATCATGCATAACATACATTCTATCTAACCTACTCCATGTTTCCTTGTATTGCATAGACTGAAATGTAAACCCAACCTCATCTTGATGCAACCATTTCCATACATCCAACTTCAAAACCTCTGATGCCAATTTGTCCCAAACTACTTGCTCAGGAGAATCCATCAATGAGAATCGTGAAGTAGATTGTAAAGCATCAACACACATATTAAAATCACCCATTAACAAACCAACACGTCCCACTAATAACCATGGATACATTGAAGACCATAACTCAATGTGTTGATTAGCATTATTGGGTGCATAGATTCCTACCAACCATATCAAATCCTCAAAATACTTGACTTCCATCATCATAAAAACGTTCATATGGATCATTACAGACTATATGTGGACAAAACGAATTACGAATAATCATGACAACCCTTGAGTAATGATGTGATAATTGTCCTGCATAATATGCGGAATATCCACGCAAATGTAACATAGATCCTGCTAAATCATGACACTTATGTTCAACTGCACATAAAACATCCTAATCTTTATCAAATAAAGTTTTCCATAATATATATTTCTTATGAGGAGAAGATGCCCCTCTCACATTCCATGATACCACTTTCATTTAACACCTTTGGTAAGAACTTGCTCTTTATGAGCAAGTGTATTCATGAATGTTGTTGAGAATCAAGCTCAACCTAGTCTAGTGTGTGAACACACCCTTGAGAGTGTGCACTCAAAGGTCAAAAGTCAACACTCTTATCTACACATTAACTATGTGTCATAGAATCATATTCTATGACACATAACTAACGAGTTTTCACATTCCCCATGACCCATGAGCTTTGGTAGTTAATGAAGAGAGAGAGTGACTATATAAAGCACTCTCCTCCTACTTTGTAATTAAGTCGATTAATCTCCTTTGTAATATACATCTTCTTGAGTATTCTATTGTCTCTCTAATCTATCTTGTGTTTCTCTCTCTCTCTCTCTCTCATACACACTCACAACACATATCTCTAGTCTATTCCGCTGCACAAGAATCACCATCAATTCTTTACATGGTATCAGAGCGGTTTGGTAGCTTGATCTCACCCATCCGCATGTGTTGAGCTCTACGCCGACGTTCAAGAAGAACCGGCTCATCGCTATCGTAGCGTGACTACATAGCTCGTATTCAAGAGAGAAGAAGAAAAGAAGAAATCTACATCGAACACCATGAATACTCAAATGGGGAGCGCTCTCCCTAGCGAGAAGTTGGACCGAAACAACTTCGCATCTTGGGAGTACAAGATGCATCAATACCTTGTCGGTCAAGGCTATTGGAGCTACATCAAAGGAGCACAAGAAAACCGGCCCGACCCGGAAGACGCCGACTATGCAACATGGGAGCAAGTGGCGAGTCGAGTAATGTATTGCATGGCGACATGTGTTCACGACCACATGCTCGGTTATATTCGAGAAGCCGAGACGCCGAAGGAAGCGTGGGAAAATCTACGAAAGATTTTCGCCACCAACACAACTGCGAGGAAGCTTCAACTCCACCAAGAGTTGAACAACATCCAACAAAGGGATATGTCCATCACAAGCTACACCTTGAAGATCAAGGAGCTTTGTGATGCACTCGGCTCAATAAACACCAATGTGGAGGATGACGAAATGGTGCAAATATGCCTCGGCGGCCTTGCACCATGGTTCAACGCGATGAGAACTGCCGTCCTAGCAAGGGAGAATCCTCCCTCTTTCTTCGATCTTCAATCCATGCTGTTGGTTGAAGAAAACCATGTTCGAACAAGGAGCAACACCTCGAAAGGCCACATGATCTACACACATTCAAATGGAGGAAGAGGACGTGGCCGAGCAAGAGGCTGATTCGGCCAAGGATGAGGCGGACAAGGTCCGACTTACGGCAACAAAATGGAAGCCACCGAGGAACCTTCGGAAGAAGGGAAAGCTTCCATTCCAGTCCAAGCCAACAAACCTCGATCGAATGCGGTTATTGCAAAAAAATCGGCCACCATGAAGAAGAGTGCCGAAAGAAGAAGCGTGAGTCGGCTTCCACAAGCTGACAACTCACCAATTACGCCACCAACTCCGACTATGAAGATCATGGTGGAATGTTTGTAATGAGACATAGAGCAAATTCTATGTCGGCCTCTACTTCGACTAATGCCTCCAATCCGGAAGATGTATGGTTCGTCGACTCCGGTGCTTAGAACCATATGACGTCCCATCAAGAATGGTTCAAAGACCTTTGAGAGCCAGATCGACCCGGTTATGTTGAGACCGGACCCGGTTATGTTAAAAGTAATCCTCCCCTTCTTTACACTCTCGTTTAACCCTCACACTTATCCACGTGTATAGAATACTATGGTAAATTCTCCCCACGGGATATTATATGGTCATGCCCGTAACATGAACCATGGGGAGGGCTATGTATGTAAATAGCCATAAAGTTTTATAAGTATAAATACAACTAGGGAAAACTTTAGTTGAAGATGATGAGTCTTGGTGTAAGATAGTAAGAACAAGTTGTTGTCTTTGTAACTATGGTAGACAGAGGGAGAGTGAGATTGTGTGTAACTCTATAGCCGTCTGTTGACGAAAGAGACCTCGAGGTTGCTGCCTACGAGTTTCTCATTGTACTTCTCTTCATTATAGTGATCTGTTTTGGAGTTTGTGGACTCCACGTGGTTTTTTTCCGAGTTCGGGTTTCCAATTTAAAATCTGTGTTTTTCTCTGTTTCTAGTTTTCTGTTGGTTCTTTCTGTTTGATTGTTTATTTTCTGCACACAAATATACGAATGATAACTAGTTGTGGACGGTCGAGATTCTCAACAAATTGGTATCAGAGCGATGGAAGATTCGTACGGCGGCATGTTCAAGTTAACCAACTCCAACTACTCAATGTGGAAGTCGAAGATGTGTGCAAAGACCTCTGGTTGCCGGTGTAGTTCCGAGATAAAAGGCCTGACAAGATCGATGCATCCATTTGGGAAGTCATGCATTTGATGACAACACCATATATAAGGTGTTTTATAGGCATGAGCCTATACAACAACTTTGGTGAAGAAACAGAAGCTAATGTCCTTTGGAAGAAGATTGGCGTGATGTTTGAAAACAAGAACGTCGTGAACAAAGTCCCAATTTTCAGAAAAATTGTGAGACTTCGGTAGCAGGATGGCTCCAGCATGGCGGAGCACATCAATGCCTTCCAAGGACTGATGAATCAAACCACCTCTCTAGAAGTACCTAGTTGAGGTACCAACACTGTTGTTGGTAGGATCCCTTTCGGACAATTGGGAAACGTTGGTTGTCACATTGGGCAACGCGGGATTGGAAGGGAAACAATTATCCCTAGATCAGGTGAAATCGAGCTTGCTAAACGAAGAAGCTTGCCGAAAGGACCGACAGTCCAATACTGACTAGAAGGCTCTCATCACACAAAGTGACATGGATCGAGGAAGGAGCCGAAATCGAAGTCCCCAGAACTGAGATAAGTCAGGGACGAGGTCGAAGTCGAGGGGAAGGCCCACATGCTTCTATTGCAGGAAGCCGGGGCATTTTCAAAAGAATTGCCAACATTTCCGAAAAGAAAAAGGGGGAACTGACGGTGGGCAGCCGAAAAGGATTTGGGAATGCAAGAACACCTCGTCTATTGCGACAAGTGAAGAGGATTTTCTGCTCATTAGTGAGCAAAATGAAGTGAACCTTGTCGGCGATGAATCGACATGGGTGATCGATTCCAGTGCGTCGTTTCACTTGACCCCTGACCGGAAATGCTTCTCATCCTACAGAGCCGGAGATCTCGGATCTGTAAAGATGGGAAATGAAGGAGCGGGCCAAATTGTCGGCATTGGAGAAGTGTGTCTGGTGACCTCAACTGGGTGCAGACTAGTGTTGAGTGTTGGCCGGCTAAGGGCCAAAGGATAAGTGGGAAAAAGGGCGAGTCGGAGAAATATATATATTTAGAAATAAATAGAATTAGTATTCAGAGGGACGGGTCCAATATAGTTGCACCGATCCGGATCTGAACCGATTCATAGCCGGTTGTCGATAGGGCACCGTTTTGTAATGACACCGGATTCCTATAAAAGGATCCAACCCGATGTTACAATGTTTACGGGAGTAATAGAAGATTACATATATCGAGTAATTAATGCTTACGTCTTGTATACTTGCCGTCAATGGTTAATATTAAGATCTTACGCGTGTTAATTACGAAAGCATCCTAACCTTACCACCCCTTTGGAGAAGTGTTCCGGAAGAGGACACCTTGTGTTGTGGCAAGTCCAGCCAAGTATCAACACTAATTTGGCGACCACGATTCTTGCAGTGAGCAGAGAACACCAGGGGATGGACGTCTCGACCGACTAACGACCAAGTCACCGACAAGGAAGAAGACTAGCCAAAAGACATCAAAGGCAGGAAGCCTTCCAGCAAGCGGCCAAGGAGATCCGACAGGATCGGTCTTTTCCCAGAGTGCTTTGGAGGGTCATAGAAGAAGCACTTTGGTTCCAAAAACAACAATTTTCCGATGAGGGCAGTAGCTTGACGAGTCTGCAAGAGGCAGAATCGAGACTACGGACGTTTGCCGAAGGCAACGGAAACTCGGAGGCATTCTCAGCCTTGGAGTCGGAATCGGATAGTGAACAGAGCATTCAGTCGAATTACAAAAGCAACCACGATACTTCGGACAATTCAGAGGACGACGAATCGAACGGCTCATTGACACCAAAACCAATGGAGGAATTACCCTTGGTACCCAGAGAGCGGCAATCTCCAAACAAGACCAAACGCACACCAACACCACTCGCGGCGAAAGTGGAAAACCGCACACCAACACCACCCGCAGAGCAAGAACAAGGCCACACACCTCCGGTACAACCTTTCGACGACTGCATCATGTCGTACCCGTATCCGAAGTACCATGATGACCTTGATGCGGAGGCGCACGTCTATGCATTCCTACAAACATGGGAAGTGAATCATGTGTCCCAAAGGTTGACAGAACCGGAAGCAGAACGGTCAAAAATTGCAAAATTCAGCATGACATTAGAGGGATCGGCGACCCGCTAGCACGCAGAGCACCTACCTGAAAGCTTTGCCACATTTGAGGCCTTGAAAACAAAATTCCTCCAACTATTCCATAGGCAAGTGGAACAACACGAACTAGTCGGCCAATTTTACACAACCCACCAAGAGGAGCAGGAGACAGTGCCCCAATTTATCATCCAATTTCAAACACTACACAACTAGTTGACAAGGGCACCTCCGGAGAAGGAGGTGAAAGCGGTGTTTCTGGCTGCTCTACGGGAACCCCTCCGAACGATGTGCGCGGTACTGGATTTCCAAGCCAGCACGATGGATCAAGGCATCGATCGGGTGTTGGAAATGGATAAACATATCTTCCTGATGACGATGGGAGTCCTTCATAGGGCCCTTCCAAATAAGGAGGATCTCAGGTTTCGCCAGGGGTTGCAATGCACAACGTGCTTGAACCCGGGCCATTCTATGGTAGACTGCACAATGAGGACGCAATGTATGATATGCCACTCACGGGCACACACAACGGGCCGATGTGAGTACAACCTACTCAACCAACAAGCGGCACCGGTGAGGAACATTGAACCACGGGGTAGTCAGGAACCGGATGACGAAGGGTTCCGGAGGGAGGACCGTTACCGACCAGCACGTGGGGATCGGTACAATGATAGAAGACGCGGCGACTATGAGCGTGATCGCGATGACCGACACAGGGAAGGCTACAACTGAGATCGGTATGAATGGGACTACTCCCCGGATTACGACCGGAGAAGGGATGATAGACGTTATCCAGAACGACAAGGAAACCGGAATTTCGAATGCAACCAAAAACGAGGGTATTTTCGCAAGGAAGAGCACGGGGAAGCAGCCAGAGAGTACAATCAAGGAAGCACAAACATCGCTATGACACCACCAAAGCAACGACGAACGGATGACAACCGCCGGATAACCTCTGATGCACAGATCAGGAGCATGGACAAGAGGGAGTCAGGCATATTGCTTATTGCCGAAGGATGGGCATTATAGCAACCAATGTCCAGTCAAGGCTAACGAAAAACAACCGGCGGTAAAGATGGTCACCGCTGAAGTTACCGACGTCCAGCAAGTCACTACCTGTTCCAAAGGAAAAGCGGCCGAGTGGGAAACTCAAGAGTATATCCAGAAGCAAGCCACCGAATGGATCAAGAAAGCCAATGAACGTAATGTGGCTGAGATATAGGAACAAAACATACAATCGGAGGAGCCCGTAAAGAGTACCGACAAGGACCCAACTTGGCAGGCATTACAAGAATGCAAGATTGTGTTACCATTGGGGCGCCTACTACAATTAGTCCCCCGGTTCACTAAACGGCTCAAAACAACGTTCACCACACCAAATCAGGAGCCGACACCGGCTTTCTTCTCCAATCCGGAGGAAGGACCGACAATGGTGGACACAAGCATCCCGGCCATCACAGTGATTGTTAAAGGCAAAGAAATCACCGGAACCATTATTGACGGTGCTTTAGAGGTGAACGTCATCAGCAAGGGGACATGTGACACATTGGGAATCCGAGATTTGGAATTGTGCCCATTCTGGCTAAGAATGACGGATACAAGTTCGGTTCGACCAACTGGACTCATCCAGGACTTGGACATCACAATTGGAGGACACGCCCTGTTGCTAGGAAGATCATGGTTGCGGATGGCGCACATAAAACAAAACTGGCAAAAGAACGTAATCACCTTTCGACGAGGAAAGACCAAAGTGCGCGTACCGACACAACCACAAGTAGGAACCAATAAGGAAGTAACCCCCCTATATACGGAGAGCATCAACATGCTAGACAGGTTAGCTGATGAAGAAGTCGACCGTTACTTGGAAGAGCACCCGAAGATTGTGCCATTATTTGAGGTAGACATAACTGAAGCCGTCATACCATATGTGATGAACCCAGGAAAGGAATCGGACGAGCCGGATCAAGAAGCGATGTGGGAGTTACAAGCACAAGAATCATTGGAAAGGGAAATGACTATATCCCAAAGAGTAAAAGCATCCCAGCTCGAGTAAGTGGACCTTGGTACTGACGACACACCTGGACCGGTGAACGTAGCCAAAGAAATGCCACGGGACAAAAAGAAGGCGATGGTCGAATTACTCACAAGTTTCCGAGACGTGCTCGCCTGGTTCTACGAGGATATGCGAGGATTGGATCCCCAACTTTATTAGCATTAGATCCACCTCAGCACGGACTCCAAACCGGTGGCACAACGCCATTACCGAATGAATCCCAATTATGCGGCGAAAGTCAAGGAAATCAATAAGCTGTTGAGAGTCAGGTTCATACGGCCAGTAAAGCAAGCAACGTGGTTGAGCCCGATTGTGGTAGTACCTAAGAAAAATGGTAAGATTCGGGTATGTGTGAACTACCGGAAGCTAAATATGGCCATTGTAATGGATATGTTCCCACTACTGTTCACGGACGGCGTGCTGGATGCGGTAATTGGGCATGACATGACGTCTATAGTTTTTTAGACGGATTTAGTGGCTACAACCAGATTCGAATGCACCTGGCAGATCAAGAGAAAACGACTTTTGTCACCGAATGGGGGGTGTTTGTGGCAGTGGTAATGATGTTCGGGCTAAAAACGGCACCAACAACTTTTCAACGAATCATCATGGAAATATTCGGGGAGTATATCCCATCATTCATGCAGGTCTTTTTAGATGATTTTGTGGTGTACAGTTGACAAGATGAACACTTGGATCACCTCCGGTTATGCTTGGAGAAATGTCGGGAATACCAACTAAGCCTGAATCCGGAAAAGTGCGTGTTCGGAGTAACAAGTGGCAACCTGTTGGGCCACATTGTAAGTAAGGAGGGAATTGCGGTGGACCCCGACAAGGTGAGGGAAATCCTGGAATCACCCGCACCAAATAACGCAAAAGCCCTGAACCGGTTTTTAGGACAAATCCGGTGGCATAGCCGAATGTTACTGCACTTGGCTGACTTTGCGACACCACTACATGCAGCATTGCACCGATTGCCCTTTCAATGGGTGGAGCCCGAGGAAAAGGCCTATCAAGCATTAAAGGTAATGATGTCACAAGCCCCGGTGGTGCAACCTCCCGACTGGACGAAGAGTTTCCATGTGTTTGTCGACACATCAGACATAGCAATCGGTAGTGTCCTTATGCAACTTACCAAACCGAAGTGGTATCGGCCGGTGTACTATGCAAGCTGGAAGCTCTCGAAGGCCAAACGCAACTACTCCACAACGGAAAGGGAGGCTCTCAGAATGGTGTATAACGTAACCAAGTACCGACACTACTTGCTAGGGTGGAAGTTTTCATTTCACATGGACCACCCAAGATTGATTTACTTGGTGTCTAAGGCGTCGCTAACCGGGAAAATAGCAAGATGGACAGTATTGTTGCAGGAATTTGAGTTCGACATCTACCACCAACCTAGGGCACAACACAAAGTAGCCGATTACTTGAGTCGGCTGGAATTCGGCAAAGCAGGAGACGGAGTACAAGACGAGTTCCCCGATGCCGAGTTATTCAGGGTAACATCAGAACCGGCAACCGACTCAACAATTGTCGAGGACAACAAGTGGCTTACAGACATGCATCAGTTCCTGAGCATCGGATTACCTCCCGACAAAATGGATCGGGATGAACGGAAGAGATTAGCGGTCCGAGGTCGCCACTTTTGCCTCATCCAGGAGACCCTATATCACAAAGGGGTAGATGGAATCTAGCGGCGGGCGGTGCGAAGCGACGAAAAAGAAACGATTTTAAGAGAAGCCCACTGCAGAATAGTCGGAGGCCACTATGCTGGCGACGCGACAGCCCGCAAGATATGGTAAAGCGGGTTATGGTGGTTGACAACCTTAAAAGACGCCATCAGGTACAGAAAGGAATGCAACCTTTGTCAACGATTAGGCCAACCAACGGAGCAGGCCCGTATGCCCCATCACCCGATATTACCATTAGAACCATTCCAGAAATGGGGACTGGACTTTGTCGGACCAGTAACAAATACATTATCGTGGCCACAAACTACTTCACGAAATGGGTGGAAGCAAAGGCACTCAGGGATAATATGGCGGCATCCACAACAAAGTTTCTATACGAGCTTATATGGTGCCGGTATGGCTGTCTGATTGAACTAATAAGCGATCAAGGGCCAAGTTGTGGAGAGCCTCACGACGTATTATGCGGTAGTCCACAAACGTAGTACCCCGTACTACCCACAGGCAAACGGACTGGCCGAATCCACTAATAAGACACTACATAATATACTCCGGAAAATCGTCAACGAAAACCGAACGGATTGGGACACAAAGTTGCAGAGTGCGTTATGGGCATACCGGACAACCTACAAGACAAGCATACGCACAACCCCGTTCCGGTTACCATTCGGATTGGAAGTTGTCATGCCAATCGAGTTTCAGATTCCGAGTTTACGAATCCAAGTCAAAGAGCGCTTGAGTGAAAAGGAGTTGGAGAAGATCTGGTTGGCAACATTGTGCAAACTAGAGGAGCATTGGATAACTAGCTTACTACAACTAGAGCTAGAGCAACAACGACGGAAAGCCTTTGTGGACAGGCATCAACGCGGCAACGAGAAGGAATTCAGCATCGGAAAACTTGTCTTGGTTTTCCAGACCCGGATGGGCAGCAAGCCGAGGAAGTTACGGTTTCGATGGACCGGCCCATTCTAGGTCACAAGGGATTCTAATGGGTCCTACCAAGTAGGGACATTAGCTGGAGAACTTCTAAGAAAATGGGTCAATGGATTCTAACTGAAGCCGTACAAAGGATAGATGCTGGAAAATCCGTTTAAAGACGAAGAGAACCCACAAAATAATGAAAACCAGACAAAAGACGGTACGACATCGTCAGAAAGCGGGGAGGCACCGGAGGCAACCGATTTGGTGGAACTGGGCACCATCGACAAGTAAGGTCATCTAAGAAAAAAAAGAGAGGAGATTAAGGCGAGAAGAGGACAGTCATCATGCAAAAAGGTGGAGGAAGAAAAAGGTGGGACGACTATTATTAGAGCAAAAGATATTATTGCGAACAAACGCTAGTAAACAAGCAGACGCGGCTATTTAAAGCACAGGACCAGGGTACACATACTAATTATGGTCCAGAGCATGCATGCACGGGAACCGAGAACTGGCGGTTCAAGAAGATGGGGGTACAAAATCAAAGGCCAAATGAGGGAAGGGCCCTTATAGAATTTCGATTGTGGCGAGCGCAGAAAAGCACGCGAAGTCTCAGACACACAAAGCACAGCCCCCTCGCAGAGAAGCACACCGACGACGACGAAGAAGACTCAGGTCCCATGGCGCTCTCTAATGCAGCACTTGAACGGTTCACCAAGAACGGACTCGAGGGATTCCTTTGAATCGCAGATGCACCACTGCATGAAGACCCGGAACAGGTCGCACCAACTATCGACCTTGAAGAAATAACGAAGGGCACAATCCAAGCCCTCACAGGCATACAAGCGGGGGGACTTCGATCGGTGGAGAGCCCATCCACTGAGACATTAATTGAATATTTCGGTGAGTATTCCCTCAGCAGCAAGGCGTACCGAATGCAAGGGGGAGAAGACCCTCTATTCCGGGAGGTGGCCCAGGTGCTACTGGAATATGGGTTCATGCACTCACGACCGTTGGCCATACCAAAATACAGAACCGGATTCATTATAGCAACGTACGAGGGACTAAAGGTGGATTGGGTGAAGATCGTCACTGAATGCTTGAAATCCGCCATAGAATCTGTGGCGAAAGGGAAGAAATCTTGGACAGGGGTAGTGCAGTGGCTAACCTTATTAGTACCCCCCGTCATCACCACCAAACCTAAAAAGAGGGGCTGACCGGAGACAACGCCAAAGAAAGCAACCAACAGGCGACAACTCCTGGAAAAGCACACCCCAAGATGGACCTCAGAGGACGCATCACAACAAGAGGAAAGCCAAACCAGCAGGAGACCAGAACCGGCAGAGACAGACATAGAGAGACCGACTAAGCCAACTAACTAGACACAAGAAGCGGAGGATACAGTTCCGGTAGGAACGAAGCCAATCAAAATCACATTGCGCCGGAAAGATCAAGAACCGGAGGACTTTATACACAAAATCTGCCTGGAGACCATAGAAGAGGAGGCTGAGGAGGAACTGGCCAAAACCTTGGAATGACACGCAAAGAAGCGGGGTCGGGAGCAGTGGGCGAAAGAACCGGCTCTAACTGTGGTGGTGGAAACCCAAGACAGAGAGGAACCATGGAGTGGACAGAGCAAGGCACCAGCCGGCCAACTGGCACCGGACAAGGAGCAAGTCCTTTCATCGGGGCTAAGTCCCAAGCAGCCAGAACAACAGCCGAAACCGCCACTGAACGAGGGCGCACAAAGCGCCCCAACGGATGGGGGAACGCATGGGCTGGAATAGGGCACATGCCAACAATGGCTAAGATGGATGGGAGAGCATGTCGCCGGCGTGGCGGACGAACTAGACGAGGAACAAAGGCAAAATAGACACCTCATGTGCACAACTACCGAAGACCTGGAGAAGGTCAGAGCCCAGATGCGGGGCATGGAAGAAGAGTTAACAAAGGCCAAGGAATATGCGGCCAACATGGCCAACATGGGCCAACAAACGAGTGTCGACAAAGAGCTGATTTGGTCGACAAGGAAGCAAAGGGCAACACTGGAACCAGAATCGGAACCAGTGGTGGATACAACCTCGAAAACCGGCACTGAGTTCGCCCAAGAACTAAGGACCTTAATAGAGGAATTGGCGGCTTAGGAGGCACTAAGAGGAAAAGAAAGGGAACATAAGAAATTGGTTGAGGAAGAACGACAGAGAGTCGAGGAGAACCTCCGAAAGAGCCACGCCAACAATGACCGGCTAAAGGAAGAAAGGGAAAAGCTGCTACAGGAGAAGGATAAGCTCCGTCGACAAGTTGGAACAGAAATAGAACGGCTGAAAGAGGAGCTCCGACAATAGAAAGACAAGAACACGTTCGCGTTCACAAGTGGAAGGATCGCGCATAAATGGAAGGATACGGGGAAATTTTGGTTGATTTTAGGGTTTTTTCAATGATTTTACAAAACACATTGATACTAGTACCATACATGTTCAAACATACTATGAAAAAGGTTAAAAATCCACTATTTTCGTGATTTAGAAGTAACTAAAAAAAGACGAATTTCAAAAAGTTACATTCTCAATTTATATCACAAACTTTACAACCAATGTTATTTTATAAGAAACGATTTTTTAGAAATCATAAGAATTCAAAACACATGCTTTTATATTACTCGATTTGTTACAAGCGGAATGTAGTTACACTTTATAGCCAAATATACATTCATCATCACTCCTTTACGGAGAATCGCTACTATAACTAATATACAATGACGATTCCTCCTCGTCATCCTCAGATGTACCAATCAATGCATTATCTTCGTCATAAACCAAATGGTTTGACTCTAGATTATACGTAGCAGATCTCGTTTGCCTTTGATTCGAGCCACCTTGTAGACCTGGTAATTTTTCTTTTATTATATCTATTGTTGACTTCCTTAATCGTCTGGCTTTTGTAAGGGTGAAGCCGTACACGATGATATCCACATCAGAGATATCAAGGGTCGAGGTGTTACGAATGTTTTGCTTCCTCTTCCTACCTCCCCTTGTTGTTGGGCATTCAATCATCTCCAATGTATACTTACCTGTAAAAGCATTTGCACTTCTAGTGTTGTACCAATGAACATTTATAGACTTGATCGTGTTTTCTATTTCATGCATTAGCACTTCTAGAATTTTACCAACCCAAAATTGGTGGCCTTGTGAGTTCTCATCAGTCAGCGTTGCAATCAACATCCCCGCGGTGAGCTCATGCAAATTGCCTTGCCATCTAGCTTCGGCTGCTTTGGTCATCCTTGGTCCCACATAAATGTCTCTTTGTTGTGGATGGACCAAGCTGTCATTAATCACATTTGTTGGTTGCTCTGGAGTTCTATTTACACGATCATGTTGCAGCGACCATGTGAATGGCGTTTCCAAATTCCAATTATCACCAAATACACAATTGTCTATAATTCCTTTCTGATCACTATAAAATACATCCCACCATGACGTGTCTTGTTGTGCGTCATATTTCTTGGCGGCCTCAATATGCTTTCTTTTTTCTTCTAAGGCTTGGAGCCATGACCGTTTTTGTTCCGATACCAAGTCACTCTACAATTGTCCTTTCTTCTCAAATGGCATTTGCGTAGCTCCATGGACAATTGAACTCGGCATACAAAGTAATAACTGGCAACCACCTTCAGGTTCCCATGTTGTAGAAGATGAATATTGTTTAGCATACAAAAGTGTAGAACCACTTACTCCATTTTTCTTTATCATAAAAATGTGATTGAAACTTATATTGTTTAACTGAGCAAGCACTTTAACATTCCCACCACCCCCATCTGATATATATCTCTTAAAGTCATATACCTCCTTCAAGTGTAACACTTTTGGGCGTGGTGTATATGCATCACAAATGACATCAAATAGTTTAGGTAAAGTGAAAGCATCATGCTGAGACAACTGTCTGGAGAATGTGCTAAACATCTGATCTATATGGTCATGTGTGTGGCCAACCAAAAGAAAATTGACTTTCACTTTCCTAAACAATTCTTGGTTGACCAACATGCTTAGATAGCCAAACACAGTTGAATTTTTGTTCTCTCTAGCAGTATTGTCCAATTGAATGTATAGAACAGGGGGGAAAGGTTGGCCCCAAGACATCAAAACTCGGTGAATGACTGTAACTATTAGGTTAGGGTCATTGTGAACATTGGGGTATGTAATGAAGACGTGAGGTCCAACAGACCTATTATAAGCCAACCATCCCACCAAGTGCATTTGAACAAGGCACTCATCATTGACATCTTTGGGGAGCCTCCACATATGCGGCAAGCACGTCTTCTTCTGGTTCATGCCATCTATCATTAAGCACATGTATTGTTCGGGCCTCTTCAAACACTTCTCTCTATGATGCATCGCCTTCTTTCGTTCTAACGATTGTGCCTCACGATGCTCTTGTAGTAACTTCTTAAACTCATATCCTTTTCCATTGATGTCTTTGCACCTTTAGCCAAACTTTTAAGATTTGCACAAATGGAGTAATACCCCATGCGTACTTTACGTGGAATGATACCATTTGAAAACCGAGCTCTCCATAATCTTGTGAATTGGCTATAGGTGATAGACTTATTACGTGAGCCCACCATATCAGATCGATAAACATCATAAACTTCCCAACGTGTATAATTATCAGAAAGGTGCATTCTACCTGTAGTGGGCATTACTTCACAATTTAACTGAAAGTAACTTTTCATCCAACCAATAGCATGTCTTCCAATTGCACCTTTCATACTTGGAACCTCTTTACAATTGAGCATCTGATCCCCGCTAAGTAGACGTTGTTGTACTCTATGTAGCCGCATGTTACTAACACATAACGCAATTTTGAATGCAACTCTACATATCTGTTGCGTATGGAAGATATAATACTCGAATGATACTTTGATCCCCGTATGTTGCATATGTGACCCGAGGTAAGTGTCTTGCTCATCACCAGTCATCGAAAAATAGTATCGCCTTAATTCTCGCAACTTTGATTTTCCAATCATAGACATACAACCACAGGCACAACATATTTTTTTGACATCAAATCCAATCTATTTATCTGATGTCACCAAGCTAAATCTAGCTAGACGAATTCTTCGTGGGATTCTTCTAATATGCATAGGGCTTCCAGATTTCTCTTCCTGCATAGAGGTTGGTGTAACCTTGTTACAATCTAATTCTTTGTTGTGACCATCGCCAATGTTATTCGATGTTTCATTGGCACTACCTTCATTCTCCGTATCTTTATTAATATCGTATTCTTCAATAGAGAACTCTTCACTTGTGTCATTATTTACATTCCCTGTAGGTGAAGAGGTGCTCAGACAATATTCTTCGATAGAATGTGGTGAGTCTGTCGACAAACAATACTCTTCAGTAGAAAACGATGAGTCTGATGACAAACAATATTCTTCAATCGAGAACAGTGAATCTTCACTCATGGCTTAAGGTCTAGATAGGGCTCTGTAAGTTATGTGCTTAGGCTAAGCCAAAAAACTAATAAGCTCCTCTCTAAACATATACTTCTCTCTAAACATAAACTTCTCTCTAAACAAAAGCCCCCTCAATAGAATGTCTATATTATTTAATATTATATTAATACAATACATAGAAATATTATTTTTAATATAGTAATTGTATTTAAAATATCAATAATTATTTAAACTAGGTCTATATGAAGTTAAATCAAGTATAATATAAATCCAATCATTACCAACCCATAAATATGATGGATTAAAGTTAAAATCATTGGCTAATTAATGGCACCCATATTTGATATAGAACCTCTCAGTCATTGGTTCATTAATGCTCACCATTGTAAATATTAGACTTATCAATCATTGGTTAATTCATGCCCACATCTTTAATACACAGCAATTGAGAGTCATAAAAATGTTGTTTTTAGTAATCAATCATTGGTACATTCATGAACCTCTATCATTGTCTCCTTCATGACCTTTAAAGTCATTGTAAGTTATTATGACTTTGTAATCATTAATGCAATCATAAGTTACTCTAGTTAATGTGACTGTGGTTACCAACTAACTAACCTTAAACTTACCAACCTTGGTTAGGGTGACTAGGTTACTTTAACCACTGTGGTCAATCCCTATAAATAGGAAGACCTCGTCATATTTCACTCACAAGAGTACACAAGACCATACAAGAGCACACAGAGCACGAAGCACGAAAGCGCGATCTCCATCTCCACTGCCACAAATTCAACCATGTCTTCAAAGAGAATTGAGCACCAGGACTCTAGGTAAGCCTCTGACACTGTGGACATTTTTGTAAATATGTTTTGTCACTCAAGAACTCGATACGCCGTATCGAGTTCCTGTGTGTTCTTTGCTTTTTAAACAGGAACTCGATACGGCATATCGAGTTCCTGTTTAAAGTTAAGGTGTGGAATATTTGTGTTTAAAACATGAACTCGATAACGTGTGTCGAGTTCCTGGATTATTTTTGCGTTTTACTCGATAACTTGTGTTTTTGGGGCAACAATTGAGTATTGTGTGGAAAAGATATCAAACTGGCTGTCAAAATCAGTCTTTTTTATGTCGACTTCCCTTACTTTTAAAAAAAACTGGGCCTTAATTATAAGTGTTTTATGACCTACTATAGCCTAAAATAGTAGAAAATAACCCACAAATTACCTTTACGATACCAATCTCAAGTCTATCATATGCAAATTATCTACAATGTAGTTATGGAATCAATATAAGTCATACCTGCCCTTCAAGACAATATATAACCTTGTATACTCATTACGATATATATTTTCTAAGTTGTATACTCATTACGATATTTGAATATAGGACTACCATGTACTCTAAATGCATGATTGATATTTATAGTTCACCACTAATCGCCTGCTAGTGTATTTCTTCATCTACTTATTTATATTTTAATATACAACCTTAATCTACGTGACCGCCTAACTTATGTTTTCACATGTACTTTCTTAAATAGGTCGTTTGAGAACCTGTTGGACCGACCTGTGAAGAAAATAAAGCTTCGCATATAGGGTTCTCCAATCGAAACACAGACCCTAGTAGCTCCCGAGTCCATGAAGAGAGGAAAAAAGCTTCTCTTCAACGAGGAGTCAAAATCTCAACCACACATTGACGTCAGCCAAAAGAAACTTGTAGCAGCAACTGGAGGTGAAGACCTTCCTGACCGTGATCTAACGGACAAGGAATGGTGTATGCAATATGTCGACTCAAAGAAAAAAGTCATATTGTATACAGCAAAGAAGAAGGGGGAGGGGCAGTTTGGAAAGGAAACCCCATTTATGTATGGCCGTATTCTACGATTTGACTACGAAGATGCAGATTCGGCCAACATACTGGTAATGATAGAGTGCTCCAAGGGGGTACATAAAGTGTTCCTTTCAGAAGATCTTCTAGTAAAGGAATCTTGTGGGCCAGAAGCGTTCAAAAAAGATCTTGAAAGCTCACAAAACCTTATTGTTACCTTGAGGCCTTATATACAAGGCCATGTAACTCTAAGAGATGAAGTGCCCTCCCCAGTGAAGGCCACAAAAAGGGTATCTAAAGTACAATCAAGACCACCAAAGAAGAAGACAACGAAAATGTCGGAGTCTGATTCAACAAGTGAAAACGAAGAGGAGGACACTAAGGGGACGCCAGGAGCTGAGCTGGCATCGGGTGTGTTGTCATCCGAGCAGAATAAGATAAGGAGAGAGTTAATGCAGCGTAAACTGGTCAGGAAAGGGCAAGTGTTTAATTTGCCTATAACACACATCCATCGGCCCCCTATTGATGACAAAACAGGTCAAAGACCACTTGAGATTAGAGAGCCACACCGCATGCATGTACAAAATCTCAAGAAAAAAATGAAAATTAATCCTCATGCCACTGTGGTGCCTTTTATTGTTATGGTAGATCCTGAAGAATGTGAAACCATTGAAGATTTTGATATTAGAAAGCATGATCAATATAATTACTTTGTCATTGGTGGATCGCATTCAGCGGAGGCACGTCGGCAACTTGTGAGAGAACATCCAACAACTTTCTTCTTCAAGTATGCCGAGTGCAAAATTTATGTGGGGCTCACAACTGAAGAGGCCAAGCTGTTGGCATGGGACCATAATAATGATAATGACTATAGGTAGAAAATGTCGTCGATTGAGCGTATACGGTTCTTCCACCACGAGTATTTGGACGTGAAACAAAAGTTTGGTGTGAAGCTACATCCAGGTCTACGACATCAATGTCTGCATGAAGTCGGTATTGTTGTAGATGATAATGTTAAGTCCAATGGTCTTCGAAAATATGAGTCTTGGTTTCAACTGGCCTTTAGAGATGGAGAAGTATGGGACCTACAGGATCAAATCTTCTAAATGTGGGAGAATAAGGAGGTAAAGGGTCAACGACAAAAGAAATGTAAGGTTGACCCTCAACTAGAGTTAAAGTCACAAGCCGCCAAGAAAATTGACTTGACAATTGAAGAAGCGGCTGACGACATGAAGTTGTCTCTGTGGAGAGCGATGCAAGGTATTAAGGACGAGTAGCTTCTTGTGCCTGTTTTGTTAAGGGTTGTGGCGAAAGATTTAAGCCTTGAAGAAATGGTCACTGAGTTCAATAAGTCTTTCAAATACTGAAATTGTAGTCTATATGGTGTAATTCAAAGTTCTAATCTTGATTTCTAATTTTACAGTCATAAGGTGTACATGAAGATCCAAGAAGTTATGATGAAACAACTTGGATGTATAACTTGGGAACAAGTGACCGAGGATTATCCTCTAACGTCTTCATATAAGGCGTTATCAGAGTATTTTATTGCATTCAAGGATTGGGTTATTATTGGTGGTTTTTCATTACACTTTCATCATATGTAGAGCTTGTATAATAATACCTGATGTCCTATTGCTTCTATTAGAAACCGTGTCGTGGCAAGAAACAAGGAGAAGTTAAGGATATACACGATTTCCCTACATCCTTCCTTGCACATCTCGAGCGAGCCAAAAAAGAAAAGGATCGTTGCTTAGTCAAGGCGTACGAAATGGAGGAAGATGGCTCCTTTAAAAAATTTAGCCACAAAAAAGATATTACGAGAGATCTTTACTACAATGTGGTTTGCGGCGATGTCGTCGACTTGATCCAAAAAGTGCCAAAGAAGGAATATACGCTAATGATTGCGGATATTCCTTATGGATTTCGAATGGTTGGGTCATCATACGACGATGAACTATTTAGGTTTAAACAATTGGAGAAGATGGTCAAGGATTTCGTTGAGCTAACGACTGCATCCTTGTGGCGAATAGTTGTCTTTCATAGTATGGACCAAGGGTACTCGGTAGCTCAAGCTTTGAGATCTCGTTGCCATGGCATCGAGAACCTTGCATGGTAAGGATTATTTATAGGTGTCATTCACTATATTGCATTTCTTGAGGTTGTTCAATCTATTCTTAACTCGATGTATTATTTTTTATAGGATAAAAACCAATGTAAATAGAGGGCCAACTTTTCGGTTCGTTAATTCCATTGAATACATCACGGTTGGCTACTTCAATGAAATTAAGAAACAGAGAATCAAGGAGCATTCTAATGAAGTGGGAGGTTCAAATCTGTTGGTATATCCAGTAGTGACACGGAAATTGCGACATGTCACCACGACAGAACGGGGACTTGTCAACCCATATCAAAAACCTCAGCGACTTATGATATGCTTGATCGAGATGTTTTCTATCGAAGGAGACTGGATATTAGATCTCTTTTCTGGCACAGGTATTCCTCGAACTAGGGTAACGATCTTGAGATAACCAATACCGAATCTTTTTTTTTGACAACTAAATCTTCTTGTTACTTACTTCACAGGAACGACGTTTGCATGTGCATTGAAGCTCTTTAGAAATACAATTGCATTGGACAAGGACGAGGAGCAGGTTATATTTATTAATATGCGGATTAAGGCTTTGTGGGAGTGCTCAGACCAGGATGAGGAGGTCGGTGCAAAGAACCTCGCTAATACAGAAAGGTTTCAACCTGCTTCGCGAGAGCCTATTCCTCCGTTAGTCGGCGAACCGGGGGAGCTAATAGAGCTTGATGATGAGCTTATAAAAGATATTTTGTTGGCTCAGCTAACAAGGGAAGCCAATGCACGTATAGCCGAAGAGAGTTCTACACAAGATGATGAAGAAAATGACGTTGATGAATTGATTGCTATGTAATAGACTCTATGAAGAAAATGACACTGACGATTTGTTTGGATTTCACATTATTAATACAAATTTTGGGTTTTACCTAGTGGATTCTATTCTTTATAATCTTCTATATGTTTCAATTTTATTTTTATATACTTGGTTAGTAGATTTATGACATTGGTTTCACCGCGTGCATAGCTGACTACCAAATTTATGGAGAAACATGAATTAGTTTAAATTGAGGCTTATTTTGGTCCAAGCTAATCTTAACATAACATGGCCCTACAATTGTTGCCATGACTGTCCATGTTGTTATTATGGATCTTTATCTTCTATTGTTAAAACTATTATGTTTCTATTCCATTGCTGCTTAGATTGTGTAGTGTGTTGATAATGGTTCCACTAGCGTTATCCGCATGTTTTTATACGCTTGTAGTTCCACTTGCGTTATCATTCAGAGTTTGATCCTGTGTGAATCACCTAAGCAATAGAGTAGATCAATTTTAAATATAGGTATGAAAGCCTTAATAGGTTTGTTATTTCCACGACATTATCCTAAAGTTCACTGCCTTACATTGTCCACAGTTATATACATATGGTTTGATCCCATTCGAACAAACTGAGGAATAGATTAGATCAACTTTAAATACAAGTATTGAATACTTTAATAAGTTAGTTATTCCAATCACATTATCCTAAAGTTCACTATCCTACATTGTCCACAATTATATACATGCACATATGGGTCAAAGTATAAATTATAACTCATTTTATTAGTATGGATACAAGTACACCTCATATTTTTGTAAAACTTACCTAATTAATATAAGTCTTTAACTTAGCGTTTCCCTTGTCGCACAATAGTGACATATTGAGCCATTGTTGAACTTTATTATGCCTACATTAACTTATCAACACGTCCAAACTTGCATGATTTCTAATGATCTCCACTCGTAGACCTATCATGTATTTTTATATTTGCAAATTCTCATCAAGTTGAGGAACATGTGATACTAGTGCATCCAATTTTTGTAGAGAGGGTATATTTGCTTCATTTCAAGAAGATTCTACAAGTGGAATGCGCAATCCTTCCACTTGTGAACGTGAACATATTCAAGGACGACCAATTGCGTTCCCAAGTAAATCGACGACCCAAGCAAAAGATCGAATATTTTGATAAACTGTACCGGGAGCACAAGCAAATAGAGGCAGATTACAAGAGGCGGGAAGCAGAATTCGACCGGCAACAGGATAGATTGAAGGAGCTGCTGAAGGAGGCACGGATGGACCTGGCACAAAAAATGGACGAGCTTGAGAAGAAAATGGAAGCTTTGGCAGAGGAGACGACAAAGGCGGTAGAAACGGCAAGGTTATTGGAAGAAGCGGGAAAGGAAAAGTTGGAGCTCAACAAGCAGCAGTTTGAGGCGGAACGGGAAAAGCTAGTGCTAAACAAACTCCAAACGACATATCAGCACCCAAAGGAAGCCGGGGACAATCGCCGAAACGGAGGAGCAGCCCCCAAAGGAAGTCAAGGAAACAATAGAAGCAATTGTAGCAGCAAAGCACCCGGTTGATACCGGTGATAGAAGAGATCCCAACGTCGAAGCCGCCGAAATGAAATCATATTGTGTTGCCAATGTTGCTTGATGTTGGTCGTTCGCAACCACGGTCTTCCCAACAGGAATGGGTAAGCGTTTGGCGCATCGAGGCATAAGACAACTGCGGACACGGTGAAGGTATGTGGACTCCCAAAATAAATTCCAGGTTCAGTAGGAGCCCTATCGGCCGCACCGATCTCGTATCTACCATTCGTAACCAAAATGGACATGGCTCCCATTGAGTGATGCGGATCTCGCTAATGACATTTACACCTAACCCGCCATCGATAATGCATCCAGGAATTTCATGACTGTGGATGATGAGTTGTACTTCCTGATTTTGGGAATCCATAAGGGGAGGTTCTAGTGTTGGGGCCGTGAGATTGACGAAGGGATGAGTCGGATCCAGACCGTTTGTGAGGGAATGAACCATCCCTTGGAAGCCTGACAGCATGTGTAGCAATTTGTGCAGCGGCATGGATATCTGGGAATCCACGAGCACCTGCTAAACTGGGTCGGGATTAGTGTGATCCAAAGTGCTTAAGCTGGGTAGATCTGGGTTTGTGGTTTGCGGTTGGCCGGGGTTTCATTTCTTTGTTTCTGTTATTTGGGCTTGCATACGGTCGATGTTGGCGTTATTGGCTGCGTCAACCCAGTCCTTAGTGTGTTGTCGAACAGAGTCCTGGATATCCCACTAGGATTGTTGGGTCTTGGTACGTGTAGTCACATGTTGCACGTCAACCGTAATCATATTTACAACTAGTGCTTTTCCCCGAGTGTTGGTAGGGCACTGGTTGGCATAGTGGCCGGGTTGGTTACAATTCAAGCATGTGGTTGTTGTCGAGGTACTAGGCTCGCCATGCTCGAATTGGGGTTGTGCTAAGTTGTGTGGCGGGTCTTCCCGCCCCTGCTAGGGATATGCTTGTGGAGGGTTGCCCCGAGACTCGATTTGTGGGGTTCGCCAATTATCGGTGCATTGATTATCGCAGCGAGGGTTGTCAAAGTGACGTTGTCGTGCCTTTCGGCTCCGGATCGTTTGCGTGAGTCGGGTGGGAACCACTGGGGTTTTGGACTAGGAAGAAGAGAGTTTTAAGGCTAATAAGAATATAAATATGTTGTAAGAAAGAGTTATAAGAATATAAACTTCGGTTGAAAGAGAATGATATAGAATTCTCGTGAATCCCACGAGTATAGTTTATTAATTGGTGTTTTTTAGAAACATATCTAGTTTCCAAATATTTTTCACACACAATTACATTGTGCTCCCCATCCTTATGTAGTGATGAGGAAGTCTTAGTAATCTATGCTTTTTCTCTAACTATAGACCCCATGCTTTTCCTATAGATAGACTATATGCTTTATCTAAAGTGATCATGCTTTTTTCTAACTTGTGCGTTTTTTATCATGCACGCTAGATGTGTATGTGTAGCTTTTTCTTTTGTTATGCGTTTTTCTAATGTTTATCCTAGCTTGAATTTACCTTTCTATGTGGGACATCTATGCTTTAACACTAATGAAATGCTAGTGTAATGGTAAGACATTACATTATTAACATGGAGGTGCAAGGTTCGAATCTTGCCCTATGCATGTTCCATTTATTTTGTTATTTTCTTCTATTTCTTCATTTTTTATTGAATCTAATACTATATACGTTTTTCACGTAGTGTACAAAATACACTACGACACTCACCCCCTCCAAACCCGCACATCCTCCGGTATGTGCCGAAGTTGTTGGTGTTTGTTAGTCTCCTCCTTCATCCTCCGTTTGTCCCGCTATGTCAACTTTGTCTCTCCATTTTGAGTAGACCCATTCTTTCCACCCGAACCATTGTCGCCATCCGATCCACCATATTCTATGTTCGCTTTTTGCATGGCCCGCTTGGTCCTTGTCATCCGCGGTAGTATCTTTTCTTGCCCTCTTTCTTTTCTTCATCAATCTCGACTTCTTTTCGGATTTTCGGTTTAGTCGGATTAGCTTACTTCCGATTCGGTCTCGTCGGATCGTCTTTCGTTTAGTTCGGCTTCCTTTCCGATTTGTATTCGGTCGATCCGGACTCGGTTGATCGGTTTTTACCGATTCAGTGCTCTTTCGGGTCGGTTTCTTTTCTTTTCTTTTCGTCCGGATTTGCTTTCTTTTCTTCGTTTTCACCTGCCTTGTCCGGTTCGACTTTCGGCACTTCTTTCCGTTGTTCGCCACGTAGGTCCTCCGATATGTGCTCGTTGTTCGGTCCTCGTGTGGTTGTAATGCATGCTTCTTTTCTCGCCGTAGCGCGTGCTTCTTTATTCGCCATAACACGCGTTTCTTTATTCGCCGTAGAGCGTGCTCTGTATTACGCGCTTCTCCCGTCGTAGACCCGACCTCCGCATTGTCGCACTTTCTTTTAGATTGGAATTTCGGATGGATCATTTTCCATCCGAACCGACTTCCGACTTTACCTTCCTCGCCGCCATCTCCCGTCTCTCCGGTCTCACGTTGGTTCTCGGACACAACCGCCGAAGTCTCTAGATATTGTTGGCATGAATCCTCGGTATTACCTTCTTTCGTAGTTTCACCCTTAGCATTCTTCTCGGCTATCTCTTCATCGTATTCGTCGGCTTCGACATTCGTTTTCTCTCCGCCACCTTCCGTCTCTTCGGTCTCACGCTGCCTTTCGATCGCAACCGCCGGAGTCTCTGGAATCAGTGGTGGGGAAGTCTCGATATGGCAATCCGCCATTGATTCGTCCATAGCCACCTCCGATTCGATTTCGTCTTTTGTGGTTACCTCCTTAATCACATCCGCTTCACACTCTTTATCTGCATCAATTATGCAAACATCTATTATGCTTACCCCTTTTTGACCCGATGTCTCGGGCACTTGTATCCCGAAATTTCCTTCTACACTTGAATTATCGGCCTTATCCTTCGCCATCGTTCTTTCACAAGACGAGTGGGTGTCTTGTTCCACTCTTTCTCCCGTGGTACCATCATGTTGTATTTCGGCCTTCATATTGGCTTCATCGTTTTTCCTCAATCGACCATCCTTCATGGGCCATGTCGTTGTTGACGAGATTCTCAGCTTCCTTTCATCATGTCTTCGGCATACCCTTTCGACTTTGGCCCAATCCTCGGTAAGGCCGTTCGCACCGTCATCATCTTCGAGTTCGATCCCAATGTCCATCCTTTCTTTCCGATCGATCGATCTTACGAACATTAAGACTTTATCTTCTCCCACCAATCTTCGTTCCCGCTCCGAGAGTCGAGCAAAACGATGCTCGAACTCTAGGAACGCTTGCGTTGCACTTCGGTGAGTCTTCTCCGACGCCACCCATTCGTCGAATTCTCGTCGATCTCGTCCCGTCCATCTCTCATAGTCATATGCCTCCCGTAAAGCTTCTTCAAAGGACTCCCATGTCGAGTTTTGTTGCCATATCTTGTGGATTCTCTCTTGTAGCTCATCCGTGGCCACCCGACTAAAGGATATCACTTGCAATCCTTCCGGTATCCGATATTGCATCATCTCCGCCTTATATTCACGTAGGTAGCGTGACACACCCTTACCGTTGAATTCCCCGTTTCGTCGCAGAAGCCGCTCTACTGCCGCCTTCATCTCCGACATCGCACGTTGTTCTTGTAGCATTCTCTCGAACATCATCATCATCATGTTCATCGCCTCTTGTTGATTCTCCATCTCCTTGCCACCCGCCTTCACGTCGGGTTCACCAACTGTGTCGTGCCTTTCGGCTCCGGATCGTTTGCGTGAGTCGGGTGGGAACCACTGGGGTTTTGGACTAGGAAGAAGAGAGTTTTAAGGCTAATAAGAATATAAATATGTTGTAAGAAAGAGTTATAAGAATATAAACTTCGGTTGAAAGAGAATGATATAGAATTCTCGTGAATCCCACGAGTATAGTTTATTAATTGGTGTTTTTTAGAAACATATCTAGTTTCCAAATATTTTTCACACACAATTACATTGTGCTCCCCATCCTTATGTAGTGATGAGGAAGTCTTAGTAATCTATGCTTTTTCTCTAACTATAGACCCCATGCTTTTCCTATAGATAGACTATATGCTTTATCTAAAGTGATCATGCTTTTTTCTAACTTGTGCGTTTTTTATCATGCACGCTAGATGTGTATGTGTAGCTTTTTCTTTTGTTATGCGTTTTTCTAATGTTTATCCTAGCGTGAATTTACCTTTCTATGTGGGACATCTATGCTTTAACACTAATGAAATGCTAGTGTAATGGTAAGACATTACATTATTAACATGGAGGTGCAAGGTTCGAATCTTGCCCTATGCATGTTCCATTTATTTTGTTATTTTCTTCTATTTCTTCATTTTTTATTGAATCTAATACTATATACGTTTTTCACGTAGTGTACAAAATACACTACGACAACGTCAGTTCCCTAAAGCTTGGAAACCACGATTATTCTGTCGATCATACCATGAATGCCGAGGTGCATCGTAGTCATTGTTGTTGTAATTCCTACAGCAGTGGTGGTGGTCCTGATGACAGTGCCAATGATCATTCATGTGGTGTGATTGATTGGGGTAGCAAGAGGGCTCTGACCGATACTGGTTATCCCTATGGTAACAATCCAGTTCGGAATTGCCCCCCTTGTTGCAGTGGGGCCTATCGTCTTCCCATGGCCGTGTCGGCTCTTTATTCCATGGAGGTGGTTGCTCTTGAGGTTGCGTGTGGTTGGCGCGGGGCTCAATTTGGTGGACTGGGGCCGTGTTCGTTCAATTCAGCATGTTGTATTCAGTGTTCACATTGCTCCACCGTATGGACCCTTGAATGGCAGATGAGGTAGTGTGGTCGTGAGGGACAATCAAGAGCGGAGTGGCCAAATTGGGCACATATCGTGCATTGCAGCGCTTGCCGGAACTGAGTTTCCTCGGCCATTGGTAAGGTGGTTTGAAGTGTGCCCATAGCGAATGAATTATTATGATGTGCCCTATCCAACACAAGGACGTGGGCGACCGCTTGCTCGATGGTATGTTGAGAAAAATCCGTAAGAGCCAACGTCATGCGTAGAGGCTCATGGAGACCAACCAGAAACATATCTTTCAAATGATTCACAAATACATACTGTGCGAGTTGGCGGTACAAGTCTTGAAACCGGCAAACAAACTGGGACACGGTTTCGATAGGTCCCTGGCCAATCGTATAAAATTGACGAAGCAATTCCTGCTTCGGGATCTCTTGGTGGAATAATTCCAAAAACTGGGTGCGGACATCCTGGAACGTGGTAAACTCCCCAGGATCATGCCGGGAATACCACTGTGCAGCGGGGCCGTCGATGAAGAGAGTGAATTCAGCGATTTTGGAGGCGGCAACCTCCTTGGCGGTGAGTCGCTATGTCGAATGGTTGGCTTGCCATGTGTTGAGAAAGGAACAGATGTGGCCGTCGGTGTCCAGGCCATTCGTGTAGCGGGCATAGGGGTGGTATGGCATTATGTCAAGCTCTGGATCTTCCGGTAGGGCCAGGAATGGGTTGAGCTCCAGTTGTGGTGAGACTTCTAGAGGACTTGGAGGGGTAACAAGGTCAGGACCGATCTGCGACTATGTGTCCGGGATCACCGATCGCGAAGATTGCAATTCCGGGGATGAGTGTTGTGTGGGGCGGGGCGGCGGCCGAGAGCAAGTAACTCTGTTTGGCGTCCTAATGACGACTAGGATGACCACCAACGTAAGTTCGTTGTATTGCACAACGTGAACCGGGTGTGCCAAATTGTGTTGCCTTCCCTTCCGGAGGCAACACCTTCGATTTCCTAGTCAAAATCAGACCAACAGTTGTGGTACGTGGTAGTCAGGGCGATACCAGAAAACAAGATTTCAAATACGTTACGTAAGAGGAGGTCTCTTCCGAGAGAGTGTTTCACCACATCAATTCCATAAGGGACAACAATCACATAACACCAACACAAGAAATAGACCCAAAACTATATGTATTACGAGTAGGTAATGAATACAGTTACACAGCTCATGGCTGGAATTAACAGCGAAGTGATAGTATGACCTAGACCCTCAGAATCCCATAATCACGGGTTATAGTTCCGTTCGTTTTTCTCCTCTCTCGCACTTTGCTTCTTTTTATAGCTTTTCCCTTCCTCTTTGCTTCGGCGCGCTTTGCTTCTTCCCGTTCTTGGCTGCGCATACTGCAGATGTCTTCGTTCCTCACGGTTGTTCGTAATTACGGTTGTTCACCTACTTTGACCTACTTCCTCTTATGTTTCTTTGAATTACCATTTTTGCCCATGGACAACAAAAGGATTAGGAGTGAAATGATTAGGAATAGAAGGATTAGGAGTGAAATGATTAGGAATGGAAGGATTAGGAATGAAAGGATTAGGGATGGAATGATTAGGAGTGAAATGATAAGGAATGAAAGGATTAGGAATGGAAGGACTAGGAATGATTTGCGAAGCTAATTTGGTGTATGTGAATGCCAGAGTTTGTCGAGTGCCACATGTATCGACTACACGATTGTCGCATCATTATTGACGTCATACTCACGTCCGAAGAAATTGTCACAGCACCCAATAGGACCGGTTCTCAACACGAATTTCAAGCCTCGTGCACGCCAAGGTTGTGCAAGTGACCCCCAAAGCATGGCAGCAAGGGTATATGTGCTCTTTTAATCTGCGTCATCTATGTATGTCTTCATTGGGATCTAGTGTATTTTAAATGTTTGATTAGCCATTAGCAAGATGTGTCCAAACCATTCTTTGTGGAATAGCTTATATCCAGCTTGGCTTCACTAATACTCTCCTAGGACAAACTTAAAATCCAAGCCCATTAAGAGACTATGGGATCCCCCCTTAGAAACACACATGCCTCAAAATGATCATCGGAATTGCTACTAGTCAGAGTGCCTCTCATGATTGTGCATGGCTTCACGATATCGCACATATAGTAATTTAATTCATTTGCGACCATGAAGTAGCTTTCGTGTCCATAACAAGTTACATAATCACAATATAGGGGGCCAGTACCGAAATCTTTCTGTCTGTAGCCGGCGGAAGAAGCGCCTCTCACCAACCAAATAACATGGCGCCCGCCACTTTCCCAGCAAGCACGAGTAGCACATGGACATTGACTAGAGCATAATCGAACATGAATTAATGTCCAATGTTTTGTTTACCAACCATTTGGAAATCTCTTTCTCAAATGGTATGGTGCTTCTTGGAATCTATGTTGCATGTGTGATGATGATCTCATTGGATATAATTACCACTTCACACAACTCAATACACTTAGAAAATATAGATTTTACCATGCAAGGTCATCATGGCTAGAGCCATTGTAATGTTTTCAACCTAATCATTTCGTCATGTATGCAGAAGTTCTACTAATTAATGTTTTTGGAAAATAAAACCAACACTTATTATTGCTCATCATCAAGTGGGTGAACATCAAACACCCAGGTGACATTGATTAGTTGAAGCTAGGTTCGTTTCCAAGCCTCAATAACGCTAATCACAATTTCCACATACTTTCCTCTCGCACCTTCACCTAAGGCCTTACACACAAACGATGCCCAAGCATTGGTCGGTATGTGCTTCTCTCTATGTCTTCACTAACTAATTGAGAGTCATCCATAATATTGTATACATATATACATGATGGATGAAGTTGGGTGGGAGCATATGCCTTGTAACTATTACCGTCCGAACATAAAACCCAATGGAACACACAGACACACAATGTCCTACTCATAATTCCGACTTATCGATTAGCTTCATATGTTCAAGAAGCTGAGTATAGAATAGCATCATTTTATTGACATAATCAATCATGAGTTCCAATGAGAGTAAAGTGGCAAACGTGGGGTAATCATTTGGATCCAGGCTTCAATTCATTCTTGTATGCATTAGAAGTAAGTTTAAAAAATCCAATCACCATGAGAACATTTTTGCATTCTTCTTCTCTTTCTTGTTTCTTTTGGAAGGGATTTGTTACCTTTATGTCCAGATTTTGAGTTTGAGTTTAGTGCGATTGTACAAAGGTTTTATGTCTGCTTGTTGTTTGACAACAAGAGTTTGAGTTTTCTCGAATAATAACAGTAGTATCATCAAATTACATCATTAATGAGAGCTTCACTCTTGAATCAATTTTCATTCATTTAGCATCAATCACAACATTCAACCCCTGGTACACAAAAATCCCACCACCCTCCTTAATTTCATCTGTAACTTAGCAACATATAACATAATATTCATAAGAAGCCAATAGACTCTCAATTCATTCTTCCAACAATTGGTGATGGATGAAGGCTCATGGCACATGAGATTGTGTGTTGCATACTTGTAAAGAGTATCATAATTATTCAAAGGGGTATAGACAGGTATATACAAAATATGAAGGTTCAGAGTTTGTTATGCGTTAATCCCTGGATTGTTGTTCCATATGTGCAGGTTACATCAAGAGTTGTGATGTTTTCTAACTAGCTAACTTGATACATGTGAATTGATTTAGATCTATGCATCAAGTTTCTTTCAAGTTTCTACAACCCATCCTGGAAGAAAGTGAATATCCACACAAACTTTTAAATTTCAATAAGAATGTCTGTCAATCATAAAAGCTTCATCCAACAAAGTTGTGAGTTCAATTGAATCTTGCAAATCTCGAGCAAGAGAGATTGCTTTTTCTTTTTTGCATATACAGTTCAATGGCTTGAAGTAAAGAACAAGCCTGCCTTAGAACTCTTAGTAAGATTCCTATAATATATAACACTGGGTGTTGCCTCTGAGTGCCGCACTCACTTTCTCCACTGACTACTATTCTATTTCGGGAACACATCCTAAAAATGAATGGCCATCCTTTGAGCTGTGTGCAAAATATTCGTGCCAGAACTAGTGACATTAGAATGCAGCATACATATATCCTCCCATCAATAATGAGTTTGAGAGATTTAGCCACTCCAAAATTCCCCATGTTGCTACCAGCAACTGACCTACTCTCGAGCCAAACTGCCTCAGCCTAGCCTTTCTTAGAGGGACTGAATGGTCATCCACAACAGCACGATCGCCTTGTTGGACGAATTTGCAGATCTAGAAATTAACTTCTGCTTGCCCAATAGCACTCACTACATTAGCTCTATAACAAGGAATAAATCGACAGAATGCATATTGTGGTCATAGCATCAAGTTCATATTTTCTATCTATTGGTAGCGATCATGTGTCAGGCATGGAATTGATTCAAAGATAATGAAAATTCCATAAATAGAGGAATATTGAATGGAACTTAACGTGTTCCTGTATTGAGTTAAAAGAGCACACACACATTCCTGTGGGTCTATTCTAAAGTTATCAACTGTACATGATTGAGAAAAAAGAAGCATGACTACAAATCCTAATGTTAAATAGCAATCAAAATGCCCAAAATTGAAATTGATCGAAGAACATGTACACATACATACATATATATTTGCCCAAAACGAGATTGGAATGGCACTTACAGGAGAACGCCATTAAGATGATCGAGAGATACATGACGCATCACAAGTTTTCAACCATGGATTAATATAAGCCTACTCTCATACACAAAAAAATATGGTTCATTGTGATGTTGCTAAATATGGTTGAATCACTTCTGAACTTGTGCAACTATCTCTTTGACAAGATTGTCTAGGTCTGTGTCCCGAAGCTTCTTAAAGGGCCTTGGCATGTTCTACAAAAACAAGAGAGATTTGACAATAAGGTATTATCTGAATGTGGCGGTCCTGGACATGGAATCACAATTAAAGAAATGGAAGTTCAGGACAACAGACGTACCTGGAGAGAGATGAAGACTTTCCCCTCCTTATCCCGTATCTCAAAGCATCCTTTCCTAGGCTGAAGAAAACAGTGAATACGATATTAAAAAAACATAGAGCAAAGATGCATCATCATAGGATACAAACGCTTATGTGAGCTTATTATTTATGTACAAACATTAGTTCCCTACGTCCAAATAAATATGTAGATGTGTGTATATTTATTATTTATGTATATATATATGTATATATATGTATATACATGCATGTAAATGCATTATCATAGCATAAAAATGCATCGGTAAGATTATTGTGTATGAACAATGATCCAACGGATAGTGCCCTACGTCAAAACAATAAAAAATGCATGGATATGAAACTATGAATGGATGCATGCATGTAATGTATGTATCAACAGAACAACGATTAGCAGAAAGAGAAATCACCTTATCAGGATTCACAACCACCTCTATCCCAGAAAGAGCTTTCGTCAGATCCTCTTGAACCTTGGCAGCCCTTGTCTTGAAAACATTACATTCTTTGCTGTAGGGGAAAAAAGCAATAAATATGCACATATATTAGAGACCACAATGATCTAGCACCATATAAAACCAAAAATATGAATGGCATCATGAAGACAAAGTCTAATGTAGCATATAGTAAATGAGCCAGATTCAACAATTATGATAGATGTCATCATTTGTTATTGATTGTGATGTAAGAGTTACCAATAATTTTAAGGCAAAAATATGCACGAAATCGAGAATTTTATTGAAATGTGAAACCAAATCATTGGTCTAAATAAGAAAACACATTCTGGGTCTGATTGCTTTTGTGGCAATCCTGCCTGAAAAGGCTATTCTAACATGGACAGACAGACGGTTACCTTTATGTGAAGAATGCCTAATCTCTCATCTATAAAACGACCATTCTTACCCAACAGTACTGCATGCAAAAAAAGACCTAGAATAACTCTTAAGAAAATGAAAATGGCTGCTAAAACATACATAAGATGGCCAAGATTATGCAGATAAACTTCTATCTAGCTAAAACATTCCCGAAAATAGAAAAACACTTCCACTGAGATAGCATAAACAGTGTCTACACACAGATAAATCAAAACAAACACAAACACACGACGAAAATACACTAAACTAACACATAACCAAAGGACAATGTCTATAGACCTACCTAGCATAAGCAAAACTCTAAAATGCATTTTTGGTTAAGGATCACAACAGAGAACTTATATAACTTTTAGCAAAATTAAACCCTCCAAGAAAAAATTTCCTATCTATAAGTACGAGCTAACCAACAGTTCAGTAAAGCAGGAAAGCTCACATACCTCGCCTCAATAATGATGAGGGAAGTTGGTTGAGTTGTTTTTGCCCCACGCTGCTTTTTTTCATTACGTTCTTCTTCTTTCTCAACGTCATTATTGCCTTTGTTATTCTCGTCATCCACAACTTTGTTCTTCTTGGATGGAGGAGGAAGTTTCTTAGGAGCAGGTTTTGCGACCTGACTCTCTTTACTCTCAGCTTTAACTCTCTGAGCAGAAGGTTTTGTAGTTACTTCTTCTTCTTCTTCTATTTCATTATGTTCATTTTCTTCTTCTTCTTCTTTTTGTTGGACAATGAGGGATGTTGGTTGAGCTGTTTTTCTCCCACGCTGCTTTTCCTTTTGTCCTTCGCCTTTCTCAACTTCACCATTGCCTCTGTCGATCTTTTCATCCACAACTTTCTTCTTCTTGGATGGAGGAACAGGTTTTGCCACCTGACTACTCTCCTTCCTCGCAGCTTTACTTCTCAGAGCAGAAGGCTTCTTAGTTGCTTCTTCTTCTTCTATTTCATTTTCTCCTTCTTCTTCTTCTTCTTCTTCATCATCATCGTCATGTTTTCCTTCAACGATGAGGGACGCTGGTTGAGTTAGTTTTCTCCCACGCTGCTTTTTCTCCTCACGTCCTTCTTCTTTCTCATTATTCCCTTCATCCTCAACTTTCTTCTTCTTCCTGGATGGAGGAGGAGCAAGCTTCTGCTCAGCAACAGGTTTTGAAACCAGCTGCTCCTTCCTCTCAGCAACAGGTTTAGCTCTCTTTGCAGAAGGTTTCTTAGATGCTTCTTCTTCTGCTTCTTCTTCTATTTCATCACCGTCGTCTACTACTTCATGAAGTTCTTTCCCGCCTTCTTCTCCAACAACAGAGGTGCGTGGAAGAGGAGGTTCCTTAGAAGCCTTTGCAGAAGAAGAATTACGAGTACTCCTCCTCTTAGGAGCCATGCTTATGTCTGTCTGTCTGTCTGTCTGTCTGTCGGTTGCTGCACCGGCACCAACCCTAACAGTAACCCTAACCCTAACCCTAACCCTAACAGTAACAGTGACAGCGACAGCGGCAGAGAGTGAGAGACAGGGAAAGTCTGAGAGAGAGAGAGAGAGAGAGAGAGAGAGAGAGAGAGAGTATTTTACCGGACTAATTTGAATTTACCGACTTCTTCTTCAATATATTTTCAAGTGAGCGACGAAGCACGTGACGGGGGTGATGATGACGCACGCACGCACGTGACGCACCGGTGACGATGGCTGTCGTCATCACACCTGCTCCATCCATGACGACCGCCCCGAGAAGGCTCCAATGGAAAGCCGCGTGCCCGCCCAGCCATACGTATCGTCTTTTGGTGTGCGCTCGATTGAAAGCATTTTGACTGTTAGGGCACATAACTTCATGACAATCGTAGTGGAACTTCTCCTTTTTTTCCATAAAGATTTCCTTCATTAGTATTAAGAAAAAACGTCGTAAGGCTACAAACTGTACAATTGGAGAGTGTTATATACAAAAAGGATAATCAGGGGAAGGGTTAGGGATGATGATATTTTCATATAGGTCCTTGAGAGGAGACCGTGAATAGAGGCAACTTCCTCCATAACTGCAATAATTTTTTCCTTTTCTTAAGAACAACCTCCGAAGGGCCCAACATATTGTCATATTGCCCACGCACTACCACCAATAAGTTGTCCCATAATTCTAGTAATATATCTTAGAGAAGGGGAATTATAGAATGATATCATCTTTTACACAGATACTTCCATAAGGTCCATAATGTAACTGTGGATATTGTTTTCCATACATGGGCTGCACACATTTGCTTTCGAGGTTGTTGAAAAGGGGAGACAGACATTAGATGCCTGTTGACGACTGTCTTAGCCTCTAGAGCATCATCTGCCTCATACAATAAGAGACTGGAATGGAGAACCCCCCATATCGTTGATCCCCAGGAGAATAGGCAACCTACATTAATTGTTAGGAATAAAGAAAGAACTTTATTCCATACCTGTTGGGCTATTGAACATGACCAGAGAGCATGCTTGGTAGTTTCCTGCAAGTCACCACAATAACTACATTGTCTAAGAACGGGTGCCACGTTTCCTTTTAAAGACTGACCTACTGGTAGTGTTGCATGTAGTAAAAGCCATCTAAAGAGAGTGTATTTTGTTGGTCCACTAAAAGACCAAATCCATTTCCAATAAGCCTTCAAGTGATTGCTTGATACACCCCACTTATTCCAGTGCTTTTGAGCCGCAGGAGTTGGAATATTCTTAGACATGAGTAAGGTTCTACCAATTTTCACAATATACTGAAAGAACAGAACTTTTTTGCATTGGATCCATCATGGGACTAGTCCAAGATCATCCCCTTGGGTCCCACATTAGCCTATTATTTGGTTGTCATGCATATAACCAAAGCATATTCGACAAATGGGCTATTGACGGTTGTGGATCCAAGAGCCATTTCTTACCAGATTCGGCAATCACCCTAACTAGCAGCAAGCAGGTTTTGCAGCAAATTATTAGAGGGTGTATAAGGCTGCAATTTATTATCTTGTTGAATATGGAAATAAAAAATACACCCGTCTGTAGAAATTCCTTTAACAAAGAGCATCATGCCATTCGTCAGGCAACCAAACCACATATGCTCCTTCATTGGCTGAAGTCGTGATGAGGCCTGAGAGAAGGATGTTGAAATATCCATTGTCATTGTCTTCGCCCCATATATCGAGTGTAACTACTTAAGGCGATCCACTTCTAGCATCTGCTAAAAATGAATCCAGGATCTTACTGATGTTGCTGACCCATTGTCTAATTTTCCCCATGCAAGACAAGGTCTAAGGCCCAATACATTTCGAGTAGAATCCCGAACAAGAGAATTAGCCAAAAGCGGTTGATTCATCCAACTATCCAATGTGTTAGGCATGTCCTTGCGTAAAAAAATCTTGATTGCATCCCATGCTCTGACGATCCCTAGTAGAAATCTATTGGATGTTAGATTCCGTCTCGGTGTCTAAATATATGTCAAGAACATCCATTTAAAAGACGGCGACCAGTTTCCTCCCATCTTGGGAGATAATTGCATCAGCTGATTAAGCAACATATCCTTCCATGCCTCTGTCCCTGGCAACAATCCTCTGACTACAAACTTTGTCAAGAGAGCTCGAGATTGTATCAAGGGATCTATTAGAGCCAACCCTCCCTGACTTTTTGGCCTAATCAAAACATCCCATGCCACCTTGGCCACTACACGAGATCCATTTTTTCCACCCCAAACGAAGTTACGTATGAGGCTTTGAACTTTCATGATTGCTGACCTAGAGAACAACCAAGCAGATGCGATAAACCACATTGAGGCCAACAACACCAAATTTGCAATGACAACCCGACCTACAATTACAATCGTAGTGGAACTAATCTCTATGCATATATATAATATGCCTTTTCCTTGCATAGATTTTGGCATAGTTGCGGCTCCATTGGGTTCCTTATGGTCATTGGAATGCTTGCGGATGGCGGTGTTATCGTGTGATGAAGGTGTACATACACGTATTGCAGCAACGATTAAGTTGGCAATTGCATGGCTCTACTACTTATATTATGTTATTGGCTTGTTGGGTATATTTACTGATTGGGGCGTTTATTGCACGTCGAGCGGGATGAGCATACCTTGCTTCTAGTGTCATTTATGTGATGTGGGTGGTGGATGCCTATGGTAGTTGGTTGGTTGGCACAATGTTTGGTCGCGTAAATGCCCATGCATGTGCTACTCGTGCAGGATAACACAAGGACCATGGAGGATGCAAGGACTTGGAAGGTGCAGACATTAGGCGACTCAAACATTCTTAGGTGTCGAAATCTTGTCAAAGTCGAAGGCTTTTCAAAGTTGAAATCTCTTCAGATTTGAAGAGCCCTTTTTAGACTCAAAGACTGGCCTGAGTCAAAGGCTCTTGAGACTCAAAGGGTCTTCATATGTGAAGGTTGTTTAGAAGTGAAGGCTCACCAGACTCGAAGGTTCTCTAAACTCAAAGGCTCTTTAGAGTCAAATGCTCATAGGACGAGAAGGGACCAACGAGTCAAATGATGATTAACATACAAGGTTAATACCAAAATACGTGATTTGCACAAGGAACACAAGGGTGAAGGCTGAAACACTAGATTAAGAAGAAAAATCCCTTTATAAAGTAGGGTTACAATTGTACATAGCGATTAGTTTCAATGGCAGTAACGAGAAATGATACAATGAACGATTAGAAGATAGCCATTAAGTTTAAACGAATCAAAAGTTGGGGGGGGGGGGGGGGGGGGAGTCAATCGAATTTCCAGTGAAGGTGTGAGTCAACTGGGCCACTGAGATCTTGCCTCAAATCAAAGTAGCATCCCTTTAAACGACTGATGAACATGTTTGCCTAACCCCTTCTTTGAATCCACCGACACGTAACAACCCTTGGTACAGAATTGGTCTCAATGTACACTTGACAACAACAACAAGGACCATTAAATCTGGCGAAGAAGAAAACCCTAAACTCTCAAGTAAGTTGAGACAAGAACCAAAAGAATCCCTAAAGTTTGAAGAAGAAACGAAGATTTCCTAATGGTATGCTCCAAGACACGCAACCTCAAACCCTAATGGTACACCCCAAACTACACAATAGGCAACTTCCTAATGGTACACGCACTCCTGAACCAAAATGAGCAACCCAAAGTAAGCCATGTTCTCCTCTTTTTATAGAGAAAAGAGGCGCCCAATTTTCGCATTAAATGTGCTTATTCCCTATCTTTCCTCGAAAAAGAAAAACGAATCAATTGTCCTTAATCAGTGTTTATTCCTTGGATACACCTTTAGTACAAGGTCTATGGTTTTATTTATTATATTTAACTTTTCATATTTGCATGTATTTTTATGGATGTGAGTGGATCCTCCCTTTTTCCACTTTCTACCTTAGGCCATGCCACATCGCAACATCGCCATTATTGAGGATTTGGTTAATGAGAGATGGGTTAAAATGTGATGTTGAAGGAGGAGGAGGAGCATAACTAAAAGTTGTCTCTCTCTCATGCTTTCTTCTTCTTTTATTTGTTTATACGTCCTTAATAAGCTGAGCACAACATAGACTTTCTTCTCTACTATGCCATAACCACAACCATAACACAAGAAAGTTTCCTTATACCACTCCTTTATAGTTGCCTATCACTTCTTCTTCTCCTACCTCCAATGGTTGTTAGTATATTTGTTTCCTCATCTTATGCTTCTTCTTCTCCTACCTCCTATGGTTGCTTTCATATTTGTTTCCTCATCTTATAGTGTCTGCCCCATGGGGGTTTCTTCTTCTATTTCTTCTTATGCTACAGTTTCCTCCTTTCCTGTTCACTATGGTGCCATGGTTGCATCCCCTTCTCTATTGTTTGTGCTTTCCATCATCACCATGGGCATTTGTGATAGGATCCACGATAGCACTTCATCACTTATTAAGAGCCAAATATTATCGTATGCAAGTTATTGAAGGAAAAAAACAAAATACACAACAATGATATACCACAAACTTTTAAATGTGGAAAATCCTCAAGGAGCGAATAAAAACCACGTGACCAAGTCCAAAAACAATTCACTATCATCATATGCATTCGTACCCCAAAGTTCTATTCTAAATATATTAGAGTACTATGTAAAGAGGAAAATATCCTAAACCCAACGACTCGCACGAAGTGGCTAGTAATAGAGGTAGTGATGTCCAAAAATGTTGTTTAATTGATGTACTTAGAAGCTCTAATGGAGAAGGCCAAGAAGAAAAGTATGAACTCTCCAAAATTCTGTTTCACGCTGTCGTGAAGATTTTCGGCAATAGTGTGAAAATCCCATAAAACGTACGAAATCGAGTATGAATCATGTAGTACAATAATTGTGAAGATAACATTTTAAATAGATTTAATATCTAAGTACAAAATGATGGAGGTTTCGAATGCACTTTATTACACGAGAAACGGACAACTAAATGTCAAGATATGAGGGTATAAAGTTTGTAAAAGGAAAGGAGAAAATTGTGAGATATCCCACATAGGCACGACAAATACAGCTCTCATCATATATAAGGTGGAGCAAAAGATATTATCTTTGTGTTTATGTGTGGAGCATAGAGAGTTCAAGGTAACTTGAACTAAGAGTGGAGGTGGGCTAGCTACTCGTAAAGGGTTTTGGCCAACCAAAACCGGACCGACGATGGAGCCGGTGATCCGGCGACAATCCGGCACCGGTATCCGGCGAGGCACCGGTAACCGACGGTATCCGGCGGCGGCATCCGGTGACGGCACCGGTAACCGTCGGCATTCGGCGAACCGGCGTCCGGTGACTAGATAAATAAATATATAAATATATATACATATTTACATATACAAGGAGGGCAAGTAAGGATTCGAACCTTGCACCTCCAAGTTAGGAGTCAATTGGCTTACCATGCTATTTAGTTGAAATTATATTTCTATCATTGTACTTTTACATGTAAATTCTCATACATGAGAACTAAAATGAGTGACATGGTTATCATGCACCATATGTAATACATAAGCGCCAAATGGCAAACATGCAATTTATGCATGTCTTGTACCCTCACATGCATCATATGCATGAGAGCATCTATAAAAGAGGGAAGGGGGAGAAGAAAAAACACGGTTTTTTTTTATGAAAATTAAGAAGAGGAAATTCGTTATCAAATTGATCGTGTAACTTGTTTCTTAAATCTAAAGTTAAAAGTTCAATCAATCTCTCTCAATCGTGTAATCTCAACTTCTCTCTTTCCCAATCTATCTTAAGTACTTTCTCGCCAAAGCTTGTATCGACTCTAAATCCTTCTGGTCCAAAACCCCAGCGGTTCCGCCTCACGATCCGCGCGTAGTGACGGATCTTCACGACAACGCTCTAATAGAAATCTACATGTTCCCCCCTTTTCTCACTTTTAAAAAGTGAGTATATATGTAAAAACTAAGGCAAGGTAACAATAGGAAGAGTGAGAGAAGGATTGATTATGAAAGGGAATAGAAGAGATAGTAGTGGATAGAGCGAGCAAGCCAGCAAGAGTGACGATGGAAGGAAATTGGCGATATAGCAATAGCAATAAAGAGAGAGAGAGAGAGAGAGAGAGAGAGAGAACACAATGTACAGAAAACAAGAAAATTGTATATTGACAAGAATAAGACAACCAACAGTTACAAAGAGGAAGAGAAAGGTGGTTATGTAGTCACATTCTCTCTATACAACCACCACTTACTAAAGAGAGGTGGAGACTTAACTACACTAAATATGTGTCATAGAATTTCGGCTTTGAGTTGGCTCCAGCTTCGACTTTGGATGGCCGGCTCACTCTTGTGTTCGCTTTGGTTCGTTCAACGTCATGTTGGATGGATCCTTATACACACTCCCCCTCAAGCTCGGCTGGTCGGTGATCGAGAGACCGAGGTTTGTTGTGAACTGCCGTAGTTTGTCGTCTCCCAGGGCCTTCATGAAGATGTCAACCATTTGCAGATTCATGTTGATGTGTTGCAGGTCGACATCTCTGGCCAGGACATGTTCTCGAATGAAATGATAGTGCACCTCAACATGCTTAGTCCGAGCGTGGAAAATTGGGTTTTAAGCCAGATGAATGTTGCTCATGTTGTCGCAATACACAAGAATTGGATCCTTGATGGGAACACCCAAATCCTGCAAGATTCATTTTAGCCAAACAACATTGCATGCGGCGACGACCGCGCCCCTGTATTCAGCTTTTGTGCTCGACAATGCGATTGTCGGCTGCTTCTTACTGCTCCATGATATGGCTCCGCTATTGAGGGAGAAGACAAATCCAGATGTTGATCATCTATCGACTTTGTAGTTGGCCCAATCGGCATTGGTGTAACCTTCGAGTCAAATCGGTGAGACCGATTTGTAGAGGATGTCGTAATCCATGGTCCCACTCACATACCTTAGTACTCGCTTAGCACAGTTGAGATGAATGTCACGCGGAGTCTGCATGAACTGGTTAAGGAGTCCGACCGAGTAACTGAGATCGGGTCGGGTGACAGTGAGATAGATTAGGCTTCCAACTAGCTGACGATAGAAAGTCGGCTCACACTCTTTTGTGCCAGACTTGGCATCTAGCTTTAGGTTCCGATCGAGAGGGGTAGAGACAAACTTACACTCAGTCATCCTAAAGTTGTTAAGAAGATTGAGAATATAGTGTCGTTGGGAGATCATGATGCCGTTAGGAGTTCGAATTACTTCTATCCCTAAAAAGTAATGGAGCTCCTTCATGTCTTTCATTTCGAATCGGCCGGAGAGTAGCTTTTTGGTATGTTCAATATCACAAATGTGCTCTCCTCCAATGACCAAGTCGTCCACAAAAATTATAATTAATAGTTGTCCTTTGGAGTTGCTCCGGATGAACATAGAATTGTTGAACTTGGACATTTTGAAGCTAATTTGGTGAAGATAGTGGGTTATCTTCGAATGCCATGTTGTCGGTGTCTGCTTGAGGCCGTAGAGAGGCTTCTTGAGTCGGCAAAAAACAGTTGAATCCATACCCGACATGAATCTGGATGGTTGTACCATGTACACCTCCTCTTCTAACTCACATTGGAGAAAGGCATTCTTCACGTCCATTTGGTGGAGGTGCCACCCTTTTGCTATTGTAAACGTGATCATGGTTCGAATGGTAGTCATCTTTGCCACTGGGCCAAAGGTCTCTTCATAGTTGTTGAGATATCAAGCTCAACTAGTTTAATCTAGTTAGTCAACACATGTAACTTAGTAGTTACCTAGATCGAATCTAGTTAATGTGTTGACCTTAAGCCTTTAAATAGGACCTTGTACTTAAGTGGGATATTCTAGATCCTCCACTCCTTAGTACATTTAATGTAGGACTTACACATAAGTACCTATGTTCTACCCACACATGTGCACCTTTGCACATGGGTTGTATATACACCTCATTGTGGGTATTTTTGTAGTTGATGACACTTTTCAATATAGTCAATCATCCCCCATTTATCTTTGTGTTCAAGTGTAACTTCCTCTCTCTCTCTCTTCCTCTCACACACTCTCACCCGCATATCATACTAATCTTCCGCTGCTTAACGTAACCATATAATTAGTCTCTAATTAACCCTAGTTAATTACCTAATTACTTAACATGGTATCAGAGCGCGTGGTTTAGGAAATCCACTAAGCCCATCGCTTATTCGTGATTGTGTGTTCGAGATGCCGACGACAAATCCCGGCTATTCGCTATCCGCTACCGTAATGCCGCTACGAAGGACGTGTATGCGACCAAGAGAAGAAAAACAAAACGGAAGACACAACAATCAACATGAACAAACAAATGGGAAGCTCGCTCCCTAGCGAAAAGCTAGACCGAAGCAACTATTCATCTTGGGAGTACAAGATGAATCAATACCTTGTCGGCCAAGGGTATTGGAGCTACATAAACGACGCACAAGAAAACAAACCCGAAACCACGCACGCCAACTACCCAACATGGGAGCAAGGCGCGAGTCGGGTAATGTATTGCTTGGAAACATGTGTAAATGACCACATGCTTAGCCACATTCGTGACGCCAAGACGCCCAAAGATGCGTGGGAAAATCTCAAGAAGATTTTCACCGCGGACACATCCGCGCGCAAGCTTCAACTCTGGCAAGAGTTGAACAACATACGACAAAAAGAAATGTCCGTGACGGACTACACCGCCAAGATCAAGAGCATTTGCGACTCTCTTGGCTCCATCAACGTCAACATCGATGAGGACGAGATGGTGCAAGTATGCTTGGGCGGCCTCGCATAACAATTCAACCCGTTGAGAACGGCAATCTTGGCGAGAGATACCCCTCCCTCGTTCTTCAACCTCTAATCAATGCTATTGGTCGAAGAAAACCACGTTCAACCAAAGACCAACACATCGGAAGGACAAATGCTCTTCTCCGATACGGATGGTGCCCATAGACGAGGTCGACGCGGAAGAGGTCAATTCGATCTATCCCACGAAGGGAATTCACAATTTCGACAAGGAAACGGAAGCCATTGAGGAACCTTCACAAGAAGGGGGAGCTTCCATGCCGAACAAGGTCGGCGAACGACGCCACCTATGTGCAACTATTGCGGCAAAATCGGCCATCGCGAAGAGGAGTGCCGAAAAAGACGAAGCGAGTCGGCCTCAACAAGCCGGCAACTCACAAATTACGCCGCGAACGCGGAATACGTGGACTACGGCGGACTCTTCGTGATGAGGCATAGAGCGAACTCTATGATGGCCTCCGATCCCGCAAACTCCGCAAGCACCTCCAACTCCGAACACACGTGGTTCGTAGACTCCGGCGCCTCGCACCACATGACGTCGCACCAAGAGTGGTTTCACGACTTGCGAACGCCGGATCGACCCGGCTACATAGAGACCGGAGACGACACTCTACATCCCATTCGGCACATCGGCGATGTCCCATTCGGGAAAGAAGGCGAGCAAACTTGCATCAAGAATGTCTTGCACATGCCCACAATAACAAAGAATTTGGTCTCGGTCGGCCAAATCGTGGAGCAAGGCATGCAAGTCCACTTCAACAATGAAGGTTGCTTCATCGAGAAAGACGGCCAACTCATAGCCAAGGGACGGAGAGACGGTCACTTGTTCATCCTCGACTCAAACGAGGTAAAATCGACCATGTACGCCAAAGGTCTCAAAGACCGAGACAAACATCGAGTTGTGGTACAAGCGAATCGGCCACGTAAACCTCCAACGGCTTCGCGGAATGCAATCAAAGGGAGTCGTAATCGGACTTCCGGCCTTCGAATCGAAACGAGTCGACAGAGTGTGCGAAGCATGCCAACTCGGCAAACAACATCGACTCCCATTCCCGAAGGAGAGCTCCGCGAGCAAAGGCCTCCTCAACGTCATACACTCGGATGTATGGGGACCGGCTCAAACGCCGACGCTCGGCGGATGCCGCTACTACGTCACCTTCATCGACGACCACTCGCGCTACGCGTGGATATACCCGATGAAGAAGAAGAGCGAAGTGCTCTCCCACTTTCAAAGGCTCAAAAGCCAAGTGGAGAAAGAAACCGGTCGGCACATTCGATGCCTACGATCGGACGGAGGAAAGGAGTACTTCTCCAACGAGTTCACCTCCTACCTCCAAGGTGAAGGCATTCGTAGAGAATTCTCATGCCGACACACTCCCCAACAAAACGGAGTAGCCGAGAGAAAGAATCGGCAAATACTCGAGGTAGCACGCGCCATGATGCGTGAGAAGCACATGCCGAACTTCTATTGGGCGGAAACGGCATCCACGGCCGTCTATCTCATGAATCGATGCACCACAAATAGCGTGCACGAGCTTACTCCATACGAGATCTTCGTTGGAAGAAAGCCCATCCTCTCACACCTCAAGGTGTTCGGAAGCATTGCGAATGTACGCATCCCAAACGAAAGTCGAGAGAAGCCCGACGCGAAGTCGGAGGAATGTATCCTCATAGGATACTTGTCCACGAAAAAGGCGTACAAATGCTTCAACCCTTCAACCCGAGCGGTGCGGATAAGTCGCGACGTCGTTTTCGACGAATCGGCATCTTGGTATAAGCCCGATGCGACTCCATCCGACCCGATCGAGGAAGCGTTGAACGCCAACTCGGACGACGAAACTCGGCCAAGTCCTCCACCGACGGACAATCCAAGCTCTACCGAGCTAATTGGCCCACAAGAGCCTCCACGCAATGAAAACACGTCGCGGCCAAGTCCGACATCGGACAAAGGCAAAGGTAAGATGCCCGAATACGAAGTCGAGGTCCACCCCGACGACCGTGATTCGGATGATTCGGCTCGCTCATTAGACAGTGAGTTCGGTGTACCCATCATGAGGACACCCGGAGTAAAGAAGGCGCTCACATCGACAAATGAGAAACTCCGCCGCTCATTACGAGCGAAAACCCAAGTCACTCGTTACACCTACAACGAGTATATGGCCCATCACTATGCCCTCGCGATGAAGGTAGTGGCCAAACAAGAGCCCGAGGATCCAAGCCTTCGTCACAGGCTTGAGGGGGAGAACAACGCCGCGCAACAAAGCCGCGGAGAGCCGCACAACAAAGCCGCAAATACACGAAGAAAGCCGTGCAACACCGCGAAGAAAGTTGCAAGCCGCACCGATGCCGACGAAGCCGAAGGAAGCTAAACCGGACCTTGGACGCCTCACACTTGAGCTTGAGGGGGCGTGTTGAGATATCAAGCTCAACTAGTTTAATCTAGTTAGTCAACACATGTAACTTAGTAGTTACCTAGATCGAATCTAGTTAATGTGTTGACCTTAAGCCTTTAAATAGGACCTTGTACTTAAGTGGGATATTCTAGATCCTCCACTCCTTAGTACATTTAATGTAGGACTTACACATAAGTACCTATGTTCTACCCACACATGTGCACCTTTGCACATGGGTTGTATATATACCTCATTGTGGGTATTTTTGTAGTTGATGACACTTTTCAATATAGTCAATCATCCCCCATTTATCTTTGTGTTCAAGTGTAACTTCCTCTCACACACTCTCACCCACATATCATACTAATCTTCCGCTGCTTAACGTAACCATATAATTAGTCTCTAATTAACCCTAGTTAATTACATAATTACTTAACAATAGTCGACCCCGTGTGTTTGTGCATACCCTTTTGCCACAAGTTGGGCCTTATATCGATTGATGGTGCCGTTGGCATTGTGCTTCACCTTGAATATCCACTGGCATCCAATTTCCGTTTGATGGGGTGAAGAGGGGACAAGATCCCATGTCTCATTTTTGGAGAGTGCTTGCATCTCCTCATTCATCACTCTGACCCATCATGGGTCCTTCGCGGCTTCGGAAAATGTTTTTAACTCTCGGATTGTTGCCACCTTCATCATGAATGCATAATGATATGCCATGTAGTCATTATAACCGAATCCGTTGACTACGTTCTTCTCTCGGGTGGACTAACGTGTCCATCTTCAATAAGAAGGGATAATTCTCCTTTCCTAATATTAGCATCTACCGTGGATAAGAAACAACCAAGTGTTAGCCAAATTTGAGATATGCTATAGTCACCTACATGTCCATTTTATGATTGTACAGAAGGCCTTGAGCAGGTCATTCTCAATGAAGGATATGGGTTCGGCAAGGCAGATCCTAGGGATGCACATTGTCCGGGATCGGACAAAGAGACTATTGTGGTTATGACAAGAAAAGTACGTGACAAAAGTGCTCCAGAGATTCAACATGCAAAATGTGAAACCAGTCGGTTCGACAGTACTGACAAACAGCAAGTTGTCTGGGAGATAAAGTTCGAAGATGAAGGCGGAAAGGCTGAGATGACAAAGATTCCCTATGTCTCAGCCATCGGAGGCCTTATGTATGCGATGGTTTGCACCAAACTGGACATCGGATATGTTGTTGGAGATGTCAGCCAATTCATGAGCAATCCTGGCAAAGAGCACTAGGCAACGGTCAAGTGGATACTTCGGTACTTGAAAGGCACCTCAAGCACGTGCCTCCGATTCGGTTCAGGTAACCCCTTATTGGAAGGCTTTACCGACTCGGACATGTCAGTTGATGTAGATACCAGCCAATCCACGTCCGGGTATGTAATGACTAATGCAGGGGGAGTTGTCTTGTGGCAGTCGAGGCTGCAAAAGGCCGTGGCGCTGTTGACCACAGAAGCCGAGTATATGGCTACAATAGAAGCTGGCAAGGAGATAACTTGGATGAAGGAGTTCATCGAAGGGTTGGAGATTCGGCAAGAAGAATTCTGACTCTACCACGATAACCAAAGTGTCATCCATCTTGCGAAGAATGTTGCCTACCACTCGAAGATTAAGCACATCCAACGAAGATACCATTGTCTTAGAGAGAGGGTAGAAGAAAATGACTTTGTTCTAGTGAAGGTGCACATAGTAGAGAACGGGTCAGACATGTTGACGAAGGTGTTGTCGGAAGATAGACTGGACGCGTTTCGAAGTCGGGTTGGGTTGATGCAACACCCCATGCTGGAGTGAAGGGGGAGTTTGTTGGGAAACAAGATCCCTCTAGATGGGAAGGAGATCACGAGCCGGATCAATAGGATCCTAAGGAAAAGAGAGACCGGGTTCGGATCTGGATTGGTAACCAGGATAGTGTCCGAATCGACATCCAAAAAAGGATACATATGTAAATATGTTTCGGTTGCGCCTACTTGGGCCAGATTTGTGAATACACCCAAAGTTATATAAGTATAAATATAACTAGGGCAAAACTATGTAGTTGTAGTTCGTAAGTGTAGAGTGTTCTTGACTGTGTAACAGTTAGATAGCGTGAGAGATAGAAAGAAAGAAGAAAGATATATTAATGTCTTCTAAGGCCAAAATTGACCCATGAGACAGTTGGTTTACAACAAAACGGGTATTTATCCAATCATCAGAACTAAAAATAAAATAAAATAAAAATAGAACTTAAGCTAAGAGAGTTCTAGTAGTTTACAAAACGTGGTATATTCGATAAAGGAAGTGCCTTTGCACTAAGCCTAATTTCATTTCCACCCAAGCCTCTCGAAAAGAAGTGGGAGGTCAAAGGGTTTTGGTGTGGGTGTGACCCATGGTCCCAGTGTAGAGAGTGCCCCAACCATGGCTTCTAGGCGGTGTAGCTCACGTTCCCTTATTTTCTTTATTGCTTCTACACCACATCGAGTTGCTTTGAAACTCGGCATCCGAGGTCGTTTGGTTCTTCTTTGGTTTTCTGCTTCATCAAGGAAAAGGCTGAGTGGTGCAGGTGTGTCAAAATTCGTTGTCTCCCCCTATTCTTGAAAAACTTCATTTGTTACATGTTGGTGAATATTAGCAACATTATTGTCAACGTTATTGTCAACATTTTGTAACTTATTCTCTCTGTGTTGTTTTAGCTCTGGGATGTATCTGCCTAATTTCTTTATATCTAGAGTATCTAATAGTTTGGGGAGGGTGGGAGAGGAACCAAGTATGTCTTGGTATTTTGCCCTTATCTCAGTGTAGGTTGGACACTTGCATGTAAAGTGGTACTCATCCTTTATCTCTATGTGGCATAACCTACATATCCTTTCCTCCTAGGGATTCCATTAGTACGACCATTCTCAATTTCAAGTTGGTGAGATGATAATCTAAGTTGTCCAATGGCAACCCTTAGTGCATGTGGTAAGAATACATCTAGATATTTTGGCCCCGTAATAAAACCTAACTTAGAGAAGTGCATGGATTGTTCCTTATAGTACAACATTTTAGATGGGAGTGGCTCTAGTGGGGTGATCCATTTATACCGAGTGTAAATTTGCGATATTTCTTGGCGTATTACTTTATTGCGGTTAACAATCGGCAACGGTTCAGTTTGGTTTGAGAGGGTCCAAACCGAACCGTTTAAATTTTTTGAAACCTGAACCAAACCGAAATGAACCACGAAACCGTTAAACCGAACTGTTAAATTTTTTCAAACTGTTAAACCATTAAACCGTAAAAACCGCGGTTTTGTGGTTCGGTTTTGGTTTTTCAACATAGGTCAAATTTTTAATTTTTGAAATTTTTGAAATTTTTGAAGATGTTTCTAAAATGTGAGAATAAGGTCTCAAAATGAAAAGATTGTTTAAAAACAATTTTGTAAATTTATTTTTATTTTATTTTTTTAAAAACTGTTAAACCGTTTAACCGTTTAAACCGCGGTTTTTTACTGTTGAAACTGAACCGAACCGTTGAAACCGTTAAGTCGTTAAACCGCAGTTTAGCGGTTCGGTTCGATTCAAACCGAACCATTGCCGATTGTCAATTGCGGTCCTCATGAGAGATTAAAGTGTTATCAATCGCGTGGTTGTACCCAAGGGGAGGTAGGTTATTAATGTCTAAACCATTCGCAAGAAGCCAACTCACTATCATGCCATACCATGAGCTAGTATAATTAGACTCATACAGTGATCGAGAAGCCTTAAAGGCTTGATGAGATATTCTATCATGTGGTTGGCTATGTATCTTGTGAATAAAGACTACAAGTTGAAAAAGGGCATCTACTAACGTCGGGGGTAAAGTGAACTCAGCCCTAATAATGTCATGTGGTACTGTCGATTTGCTTCGGAGTTGGCGTGATAACATCATCACCAATGGTCTCTCTAATTGCGTCCACATGAAAGATGGTAGTCTTGGAGCCCAAACCACTTATGCATACATGAGGGAGGGGGTCACTAATGAGTCAAAGAGCCACCCTTTAGTCTGTGGCTCTTGAAAGTATGCTTCATGGCATTGTCTCTCTAGGAGTGAGAGGGATGCATGTCCTCTCGTAAGTCTATCCTTCACTGCCTGTCGAAAATTTACTTGAGCAGGCACTGAAAGTGACTCTAAGATAGACATATGATCCAACCACCTCAATTGGGCTATGGGAGATAGTTAGGTGACACTTAGCTCTAACTTGGGCCGATGCGTGGAAGATAAGGACTTTAGTTTTCCCTTGGTTCACTATCAATCCTCGTGCGCAAAAGTCATCTAAGGCATTAAGGTGCCTTTGTAGGTCGTGTTCGGATTCAGAGAGCAAAACTATGTCATCTGCATAAAGCAAGATATGAAACTGCGTATCCCCAAGGACTACTCCGTTGCCTCCCTTACGAGCAATAAAATCTGTGATCTCATCAATGTAGATCCCAAAAAGAGTCAATGATAGGGGGCAACTTTGGTTTACACCAATAGTGCATTGTGCTAGTGAAACAATTGGATAGACCAAATGGGCATAAGACACACCCAGACACTTGTTCATATAGTGCGTAGATGGCCCAAACCATGTCATCTGGTATCCTCAAGCTTTTAAGCCTATCAAACAACCGCTATCTAGGGACCATGTCAAAGACTTTGTGGAAGTCCACAAAAGAGCAATATAATTTCTTCTTGCGAGCCTTAGTCTGGTCAATTAAGCATCTAAGTGTGAAGATATGATCAATAGTGGAAAAGGCTCGCCTAAAGCTAGCCTGTTCTGGTGCGTGAAGATTTAGGGTCTCCATATAATCGCTAAGCTTTGCCTCCATTACTGCACCATATAATTTAGCAAGGGTATGACCTACCATAATGGTCCTATATGTATTTGGGTCCATGGGGTTCCCCCCTTCATGTTTGGGGGTCACTGTGTTCATAGTCCATTGTGGTGGAAAACCCTCAGTGAGGGCACACTTGAAGATTAGAATTAGAAATGTAGCTAGACACTCTCGCACATTTATGATGTGTTCTGCTCGCAATTCTGTGTGTTCCATGGAGTCCTTCCTATGTTGTAATTTCTTTATGACCTTCGCGACCCTAGAGGTCGTGAAAAGTGTCCCCATGGTAGGTCGGGGTGTAGAAGGCACTAGAATGGGTGGTTGGTTTGGGATTTGGTAAAGTCTCTCTGTATATGTGTGCCAAGTTTCGATTGTTACATCTCTGTTGTAGCCTCCATCAGACGAAGAAGACGAGCTCGAGGTTGTTGCATGCGAATCTCATTGTATTCCTCTCATATCAAAGTGAAACAGTTCAAACTTCGGGAACTCCCGTGGTTTTTCCCTATTAGGGTTTCCACGTTAAAATACCTTGTCTTTGTATTTGTGTTTCTTATGTTTTCTATCGGTTTAAATGTTTGCACCTCTCATACATGAATCTAGAACCGGTTGTGGCCGGCATCGATCTCTACAAAAAATGTGAAGATGGCTTCCAATATCCTTACCCTAAAAGGACAACCTTCAATATACTAATATCATGTAATAAATTCCTAATATACACATATATATGTTTATGACATTTATACGATTAGACGTGTATATATATAAGAATCATCAACAAAACATAAACCAACAAATGATGTAATCGAGAAACATAATCGAGGCATATAGCCTCTACACACACAACATAAAAAAAATAAGATGAAAGTAATATGGAATCGAGGTATTGACCTCTTACGCATATGACACAAATTGCATATCAAATACATGGCAATTGAGGTATTGACCTCATAAGCATACATAACATATGTACGTCTACATAATACGCAATTGAGGTATTGACCTCTAACGCATATTACACAAATTGCATATCAAATATATGGCAATTGAGGTATTGACCTCATACGCATACGTAGCATATGTACGTTTTATACAACCAAACTATTACCACTACAACATAATTGAATGGTTGAACGTATTACATATCGACTTAAACATGATTGGGAAGAAAAAGAATAGAAAAAAAGAAAAGGAAGGAAGTACCAAAGTTCCTTTGTTGATGCGTTTTTAGATCAAGCTCGAAAGAACATCGATCAATCAAAATCCAAAACAAATCACAACAAAAAAAACATTAAAAAAATGCTCGGATACCAAATGTTAGAGCTTAATCCTAATGTAGCAGGAAATAAGGAAATATGAGATAAGTAGATAGAGGAAGAGAGAAAGAAGGGTGTCGATCCACCCGACCATCCCGAGCGAAGGGATCGAGACGGACTTGAGCCTTGATCGGCGTCCCACACCACCGCCATGGCATTGAGTCGTACCTGGTACTAGCGTGCTTGCTACAAGAGTTCGTTCACCACACGATCACAGTCTTGGCATAGTCAAATGATGTGACTAATGAGGATAGTTAGGGCTCATATTTATAGCCAAACCTAAGGCCCCTAGGCAAGTTCACACTTGGCCCTTGTGGGTTGTCTCAATTCCTAGGATTAAAAGTAATCCTCCCTTCTTTACACTCTCAATTAACCCTCACACTTTATCGTCATGTAAAGAATACTACGATACAACTTACCATGGGATCATTTATGGCTATGCTCGTAATAGTATCTATGGGTTGAACCTGTGCATTAACTCATTTTCTACTACAAATTTCTTGGTTTTTCCAATTAATCTTTGGATTATGCATCTCAAATTAGGGCAAACCAAGGACAACCGAATGTTCGAGACTATTACACATGCTAATTCTTCTAAGACCGCTCAAACTAGTTCAGACACTTCCACTATATTGCCCGAAGCAATAGCTTGTCTATCTATAGCTAGTAATAAAGCTAGACAAGGAAGCTTTTCTAAAGTTATTTTGTGTGTCAAAGCAAAATCTCGATCCTTGAATCAAGAGTTGGCACCAATATCTAAGGCAGTAGGAAAATGTATGGTGGTACCACTTAATGTATTCACTAGGGCTAGGGTTGAGAAAACACTACTAATTTGCTTGGATAAAATGAAACCATTACTCGGAATTGGTTAAAACGATCTCTAATTGTCTCACCAAATGGCCCCAATTTTGGTTGGACTCACACCACATGGCTAGTGACGAAGGCAATAATGTCCAAAAATGTTGGTGCATTGATGGAGAATGCCAAGAGAAAAGTATGAGCTCTCCAATATTTTGTTCCTCTCACTAACAAAAATCTACCCATTTTCTCACTTTTGAAAGTGAGTATACATATGAAAATACATATAAGTGTGAGCCTTTTCATACAATATTTAATAATAACATTTGGGTATCTATGACCCATCAACACACCTAAATAGTGTAGCTAGAAATACTAACAATTTGTGCCATGATCCACACCTAAATAGTGTGGCTAGAGGTGGGAAGAGGAATTGTAAAGAATATATTCAAGGAGGAATTGTAAAGAACATATTTGAATCAGAATTGCCTTCCTTTTGCAAAAAGAATTTCTACTAATGTATTAAACATGCATGTACACTTGAATATGGATGTTGTTATTATCCTCGTCAAGTCGAGGCAATGATGTGTATTTAGAGAGGGGGGGCTGGTTTTAGTTTGGTTCAATTTCTTTCTGTTGAAACCAAATTGAATTGAACTGAACCATTTATAGAAAACAAAAATCAAACCATTTTTGGGGGGAATGGAATCTGACTATCATTTGTAGTCATATTTCTGAACTCAAAAAAAAACTATGAAAATACAAAAAAAACTGTGAATTTACCAATTCCCTAAAAATATTTATTAAAGCATTAAATTAATAAAGTATTAAGGAAATAAAAAAAGTTAATTAATAAACCATTAAATCAATAAACCCAAGTTTTAGAACCAAACCCAACCATTTAATTATATTGGAACCAATAAACTTGAAAATAATTAGGTACTTAACTAAGGGTTAATTAGTATCAAGTAATTAATCACATATGCGATTAAGCAACGGAAGACTATGTGACATACGAATGTGTGTATGTGTGTATGTGTGTGCGCGCGCGTGAGAGAGTGAGAGAGACAAACACAATGGGGGATCATTAACACAAATTGTGGCTAGAAGACCTTTTTCACTATTAATAAGCATCATCAACAAAAATACTCACAATGAGGTATAAATACATCTCATGTGCAAAGGTGCACATGTGTGAGAAGAATATAGGTACAAGGGTGTAAGTCCTACATTAAATGTACATACTTGGTAGTGGGGGATCTAGAAAATACCTCACTTAAGTACAAGGAACAAAATTCTATTTAAGCCTTTATAGTCAACACTCTAACTAGAATCTATATGTAACTACTAAGCTACATGGTTGGCTAAATGATTAAACTTAGTTGATTTTGATATCTCAACAAAATTGTTAAACATGGCTTAACGGTTTGGTTTGAGCCGAAACCAAGCCCATAGCTAGGGTTAATTGCAAGTAGCATACCTATTAAAAACCATATTCCACATTTAGAATACGTTTTAGAATACTCTAAACTTTAAAGTATTCTACACATATTCTACATTTTAGAGTTCCCATTTTTCAAAATTTCTCATATTCAATGTATTCTAAAAATTTGACATATTCAATGTTTAAAACTTTTAAATTTTATGGTTTTTCAAAAAAGCTTTAGATTTTAAGAAGTATTGAGCGTATTTTACAAGTATTCTAAATATTTTATGTATTTTATATGTAAAATACGTATTCTATGTATTTTTCAAAAAAATATTAGAATACTTAGCATCATAGTATGAACCATACGTACCATTTTTTCGTGCATTCGTGTTCGAGAATGATTCAATCATTCGAGAATGATAAGCACCCTCGAAGAATGATAAATACCATACTTTTGGATAAATGATTTACTATAAGGTAAATATTTTTTCACGGTAAAAAAATTTTAAAAATTGCAAAAAAAACACATTACGTTTTTAATAACAATATGCTTTTTTTCATAAATCTATTTATTGTAATTTTTGTGCATATAAATTTTGTACTACATAGCTTTGTGTGTGTGTATAGACATTACACGAATTACTTCAAAATGATAGAAATTATAGACAAATTAAAGCAATTACAAGCTTTATAGAATAATTTCATTACAGAAATTTCATTATAGAACTTTAAACCCTATTATTAACCCTAAATATACCTAAATCTCATTGGTATGCAGATCGTTCGAGGCTAGGTGGGAGAGGAGAGGAGAGCGTAACGTTACGTTGATGTGCAGAGGAAAAGGGGGAAAAGGGGGGGAAAGAGAGAAAAAAGAAAAAAAAAAAAGGAAAAAAAAAACACACGAATATTTATTTTTTTTCCAAAAAAAGATACTACATTAGTATTAGAAAACCGCCATAAGGCTAAACATACAAGCTATACCGATCCCCTATATTTTTCTAAAGTCTAACCATTGGCTTGAATAAACACTTTGGTGTTGAGTAGAACCACTCCACCTTACCAAAATACCAAAACACACGAATATTTGAATATCATTCGTGTTCGTTTTCCAACGTATGAAAATGAATGATATGGCAGACGATCACGAATTTTACGTACTATGCTTAGCATACATATTTGATGCGTATTGTATGTTAAGTATTCTACATCAATGGTTGGGAGGATGGATAGATTTTCGTTGTATACTTGCTTAATAATAAAGTTTTTAAGTTCCATTGGCACAAATTGCATTATTGATTGTACCACTCATAATTTTATTTGTAGATAGCACACCGTAACAACATGGAGTGTAACGTTCATTATGGAAAAAGAGATAGAGTCATAAATTGAATAGTGGTTATAAAATATTTGGGATGGAAGTACATGATTAAGGAAACCCTTTTACATAGGGTGTCAAGCTTAGGAAGAGAGAAGAGGTAATATTGAGACAGTGGTAGAGGGGAATCCTTCACTTTCAGCATGGTGAGACTACAAATGATGATGGCAACATTCCCTTCCGGTCATCATAGGCCTCCTACCACTCATCGTGATTCATTGACAAAGCCTAGGCATTTTGATTACCCAAGCATGTAAACCCAAAAATGAGCTATAATATTTTGGAGCTTTCCAAAATATCATAGAGATATGTTGCCTCCTTCAACATTGCTTTTCCTCTTTTAACATGCACCATCTCTTCTACGTTTGAGCATATATGTGATTTATCTTTGCATGGGTGCTAGATTTTGGCAAAATGTACATCATTGAGTCCCAATTTATCACATACTTCCTTGCCATCTCTCGTTCATTGTATATCATTGTTCCTTGTCTGCCACCTTTAGTTTATATCAAATTATTGATCTTGTTATTGCAATGCTTAGCTCTTACCAATGGAACTATATTCACATTCTCATATTTTCCCTCAATTGTTAGTTCGACTCAAATCTCAACCTAATGTGAAACTGAACATTTGAGCTTCTTTGTCGCTTCTCACATGCCACAACATGACATCGACAATGATGGTGACCATATAGAATGATTCAAACGTATTACGCAAGTTGAGGAACCACTCCCAGTTGGAACAAGAGTTATTGCTATTGGCCTAGAATTAGACAATCAAGAAAAAGTTTGGTTTTGCACACTTTATGATGAAATCCAGAATGACATAATTTATGTCAAAGAATAAACATTGACCAACTTTGCGAGAACGAAAATTAAGTTGAATCCCATAAACCTATTCTTCTCTCTAGACAAGAGGCAAACTAGACATTTGGGAACTCTATCCATTAGATTAAAAGACTAGACAACATTTGTGGCACCAACGACAAGATGACAGATGAAAAACACATGAATCAATTAATTCACAAGTTGAATGACCCCATCCTGAAAAACTTCCCGATCATTTTCCAATGCCAAAACCTCAAGCATCCTTGCATGATATTATGAGGTTCTATGATTCAATGACGACTTTGTAAAAACCCACCAAAAGGGCCATAAATCTTGGGGCCATTGAGTTAAAGGAGCCTAAATTTATTTATCTACCCTCCTCTATTCTATAGTCATTCTAGTTTAGACCATGTTTTGCTTCACCCAATATTGGCAATAGAGAGGCATGATAAATTCTTGAAAGAACCTTTACTTTTTTGCTTGGGAAACCATGAACTTGAGCTCGGGGTCGAAAATAATCTCACAACCCCCCGTGACCATTCACCATACCACAAAACTAGAGTGAGCCTCTGGATACATTGTCCAAGAGAATATATATTGCCATACATGCAATGCCCATCCATGGGCATAAATGTCCATTATTACATCAATGCATGACATAAATATACAATTTGTGCAAGGTGTTTGTGATGCTTAGCCTCAAGAATTTTTCATGGCCCGCAATGGGATATTCAAACAAAAGTCATAAGTCGAACATTTGTGATGCACACATTTCGAGCTGTTATGCTACCCCAAAAATTGCCATTACCTAGGATTATGGCATGAGTCCCCGAACCCTAAACCTATGACAAAGAGGATAGTATTTAGAATGACAAAGTTTTCTCACATTATTCAAAAATAGATGGCGATAATTGTCCTCTATATGTGTTGAGAAGTGACACTCATGACCAAAGAGGAGGACCATGACATCCTCAACAGGTCTAAAGTAAAATGTGGCTTTGCTATAACATATCTTATAACCTAAGGTGGTATACCTGCTCCATTAGTGCACCCAAGATTGTGTAGTACCCATTAAGTTTTTTTTTTCTTGGGGGGTGGGGGGATGGAGTTAATTAAGTATCCACTGGACATCTCACATCTTATGCTTTGGCTAGTGGGTATAGTCAAGATTCCTAATAGAAGAAGGGCAATAGTGAGAGATACAACACTGTAAATGCGTTAGAAAGTAATTACTTATAAACCTTTATACCCTTCAATATTTAAAAAGGATAGAGTTGTAATTAAGTTAAATGATGGAGGAAGTGTAAAAGTGAAACTATGAACTTTGAAGTGTAAAAGTGAAACTATGAACCTTTTACAAAGGTTATTTTTCAATTAAACATACTCCCTAGAACTAAAGCTCGAGTCATTATGTCTCTCCTTAAATCACTTTCTCCACCTTGAGCCCTATGCCTAAAGCTTGTATCTAATTAAGTGGACTAGTAAAAGCTAAATTGTGTTGGCGATTTCTCGTTCTTTCATTCTTTCATCAAGTGCTTGGAAATATGGTAAAGTGTCTTCATGATTAAGCGATATTTCGTCCCTAGCTAAGGACTATTTTGGCGTAGCTATAATATGAGCAAGCAATGGCCCTATTGCCCCATTGAGGCAATGGTTAGTGATGCACCAATACAAAAAATGCGTTTCCAAGAGTGGGGTGGCAGAAAATCAACATAACATTGATTTGTCAAACCTAGGTTCGCCCCGAGCCTAGGTGCTAGTCATGACCTTCCCACACTTTCCTCTCATACCTTCCCCTAAGGCCCTACACACATACACTCCTATGGCGAAGAAATTTTATGTTCGAAGCCTCATAAACAATGAAACTATCCTTATTCCCCATAAAATCCTAAAGTCTTCTTCCTATTAGGTGGATTAGGGAGAACAACAGGCAACATGGTACATGGGAGCATCATGTCCCAATACACACGAGATCATCCCAACCTCGTGCAAATGTAGTGAGGGGTAATCATGCAAAAGCTAACAAAGATACATACATACACATATAAATACGTACATATAAATACGAGATGTACATATAACATACATATGTAGATACTAATGGGTTGTGGTTTTTTTGTTTGTTTGGACTCTGGAGTGGCCGCTGGTTTTGGCAAAAGAAGAAGAAGAAGAAGAAGAAGAAGTATAGAGGTTTCTGGTGGGCGCACGCTGATTTTTGTTTGGCCAACTCATAAGAAACTGGCACGTGCCGGACACCCGCTTCGCACGTGCCTCTCATTGATTCATGAGTTTCACTACAATATATTATGTATTTTGTTCCTTTTTTTTGGTTAACTTCTTTTTACATATGTAGTAGAGTAGAAAGAACCATATACATACATAAAGTTCCTTTTCATGAATTACGTTATTTTTGTTCTTATTAATTAACTAATTAATTAATTACATACTTATTTTCGGCCTCTTTGTCTTTTCTCTTCAAAATTTTCGTCGTCCTTTCTTCTTCCTTTCTGCTGCCGCAGCTGCCGTCGTCATTCAACACACCGAACCCTAATTTCCTTGGATCAGCCCTTTTCCTCTTCATCATCGGACGAAAACCCTAGCCTCACGTCTCTGCTTCGGAGAACCCTAAATTTCCCTTTTCCCCATCGTGCAACTTTAATTCTCGCAGTTCCTGCCATCGCAGAAACCCTAACCCCCTAACCCCCCGCTAAAATCCATCTAATTAGAAGGAAAAACTTGCAGATTCTTGCCCTACCACCCGGTCTTTCCTGATCATGTGCGGTAAGGAGAAACTGATGCAGAACGCACAGTCTGCTACCTTTACTATTCCAACTGCCATGGCTTCTTCTTCTTCTCTGGAATCTGAATATCAGACGAATCCATTGGATGATGAAAAGCCTGAGTGTAGCAATGCGATCCAGTGTCTTTACAACGCTTGTAAATCAACCTTCACACAGGTTAAAGGCTCTTTCTCAGCAGAAGGTCTCGACATGGTTCGATCTCTTCTAGGTATGGAGAGATTCTCGTGTTTAATGTCGTTGCTTCGTAATGCTGGAAAAATGCTTTTTTTACTTTGATTTCTGAAGCGTTTGCTCGACGTATTTAATCCATCCATCGATGTAAATTCTTTATCAAATGATCTTCACCTCATCCGTGCAGATTTAAACTTGAAAGGCATGTCTAGTATCTTCTTCTTTCAACAAGAACGACAAGTACTGGTTTTGTGCGTAAAAACCAAAGGCTACTTGTTTTTGTTGATATTTTGAACCGTTAGAAATATTTAGAATATGATTAACTGCTATACATATGAACCTGTGTTCTGTATATAGTAGAAGTTGGTCCAGAATGGAACCGTGTTTACCTTGTCATGATCATGATATTATTAGTGCTTGGAGTCCGAGATAAAAGGAAAAGATTGCATTGTTTCCTTATCAAATATGACAAACATATGAAACTCTAAAGTTTATTTCTGGAAGATGCAACCGAACTTGGAGGAAACAGACGGCGTCCATCTCAGGAGCTACTACAAAGACCTCACCTCAATTGGTCGATTTCTCTATTGTTACGAAAAAAAATGGTGAGATCACAGCTCTGGAAGTAAATCCTCATTAGGTATCGGCTTTACGTAATGGTTGGATCAGTAAAGGCAATAGTTTTAAGCACATTATGGTCCCCCATCGTTCCTTTCGAAGAAGCTTCCTAAAGGTGCATTGCAGAAGACAGACTAGTCCAAAATACATCACAAAACTTGCATTTATGGAAGAGTTTCACTGGTGCATCGATAAAAGAAGAAGAAGATCAGGTGTATTGATTTGTGATGAAGACATGGCAATGGCATTGCTAACTTGTCTTCTTGACTCCAATAGCAATGCGCAAGAGTCTGTGGCTTGTGAAGATGGAATATTGAGAAGATAAAATGTAATTAGTGCATCCTTTGCAAGCTTACCTGTTTTGAATGAAGCAAGAGAAGTGTATAGTACATTTGGCAACCTTGTGATGGAAGCAAGAGAAGGAGAGCCTAGCTTTGTCAAAAGGTTGAACATGTGTCTTGGCTTTGTTCTCTTCCAAGGAGAAGATAGATTCATCTCAAAAGAGTAACGGAAAGCCTGTCAAGTGTAAGGAAGATAAATAATGGAGCTCAAAAGGAGCAAGAGATTTCACTGTTTCAATTCTTGAAGTTCAACATTTTGTTGCTGATACCATTCAGACACATGATATGAGGCAGAAAGGTTTTCTTGAGAACAAAGGTAGAATAAGATCAACTCACTCAATCAGTATGGTTGCTGGAAGGACCAATGGGTTGAAGAAGAGTCATACATGGCCTAAATGGCATTTGAAGAGAAAGATGGTAGATAGGTTCTATATTCAACGGTGAGATACAAATGACGGTGGATAGATCCAGATTTTGTGTGCATTCCTGGATATGGAAGTCGAACATTTTGTAGCTGGAACACGTTAGGTTTACAAGCTGGAGGTTTTCATGAAGATAGTTAAAAGACATCCAGGAATTTGAGAACGTTCTTACATTGCACATCTTCATCGAAACTTTAGTGGAGAAGTAGTTTAAGTGGAGGATTGGTTTATCCATCAACCCTAGTGATTCATCAAGCAAGGAAGCAAGGTGTGTGGGTCAAATAGAACAGTAATTTAAGTGGAGCCATAATTTATGTATTAACCCTAGTGATTCATGGATCTTCTGTTTCATTCGAGGATGATTCAAAGCTCTCCATCTTTGAATACTTTTTGTTATTATGCGATGATAACATCATGAAAGAGGATAATTAGAGAAAGGAGTAGAGAAAATGATGGCGAATTTAAGGAGTTGACAGCAGTTAATTTGGAAAGAAGACCTTCCAAATCCCAATTGATTGTGGGTTTTCAAATTAGGCATTGTAGAGAGACTTGGAATCCATTACACTTATAGTTGTTTAGATCATTGGTATCCAGAGGGAATGTGTGGCGAACTTTTTTTTGCACCTTTGTTGTGAGGCTAATTTCGTTATTTTTCCACTCATGATTAATTGAGGACATTGTAGACATAGACTTGGATACTATGGAGTCCAAGGTAAATATGTAGTGAACTTATTTGCAAAAATAAATTGGGGCTAATGTCTTTAGTTTTACATTCCTTTTGATTTATTTCTTTGGTTTTGCACTCCTTATGTTTCATCAAAGATATTTAATTTGTCCACTTTAGGGGGAATACCTATTAATTCGTAACTATTTTTTGCAGCATAAGACTGAGGTTAAACTCCAATTCTGGATTCATAGCCTTGTTCATGCGATTACTCTACACATTTGCATATTTTTTTGTATGTGAATGTGTTTCGCTCTGTAAATAATTGTTTGAAAATGCACAGAAAGGGAGAGTGTATCTTTACAATTTTCACTATCTGAGATCTCTATTGAAAGCTGTATGCAGCATTAACATTAGCTTTTCTTCGAGTTTTATGAATTTCATGATCTTTAATTTCTGATATTGGTACATGTAGACAACATCAAACCATCGGATATTGGATTAAATGAAGCCTTGATCACGGAGCGATTTGAGAATGCGCAGTTTTTGAATAGAATAGGAGGTCAACAGGGCAAAGCAAATCCACCAATCTCCTACATTCAAATATTTGAGTGTGAATATTTCTTGGTAAGGATTCAAATATTCAATGTTTTCGGCAAAAAAGTTGTGTTAAAATTTTAGAATGGTTAGTGTTAATTTTAATCTTTGTAATGTAGATAGGAGTATTTTGCTTACCTCCCACTGCAGTGATACCACTACATAATCACCCAGGTATGACTGTGTTAAGTAAACTCTTGTACGGGTCAATGCATGTCAAGGCTTATGACTGGTCTGAACATCCGACTTTATCTCGACCGGATTCTTCACACTGTAAGTTCCATTTTTGGAATCTTCTTTTGCTTGATTAATATAATGCTCCTGACATTTTCAATCACGCTTAAGAGTCTACGTTTGACTTAGCAGCTAGATTAGCCAAGCTAGTAACAGATAAGGTGATGAAAGCCCCTTGTGGATCGACTATTCTATATCCTACAAGTGGTGGAAATATGCATTCTTTTAGAGCTGTGACGTCATGTGCAGTACTCGATATCCTAGCACCACCATATTCTGAAGAAGAAGATAGGCATTGCACATACTACAAAGCCAGTTTATGCTCTCCTCAATCAGGTAAATAGCTCTTTATTTGCCTATGTTTCATCTTGCACGAGTAAATGAAATGACAGCTTATGATGTGCTAATAATCCTCATGAATGATGAACTGCTAATCCAATCCACAGTATGGTGCATTACTTACAACTCATTTTGTAATTGCAACAGGAGCATTCACAAAGTATAAGAAAAAGAATACACGACAAGCCTATGCATGGTTGGAAGATATTGATCACCCAGTTAATTTTATTGTACAGCCAGTTTCTTATGAGGGACCAGAGATCATACAATAGTACAAAGAAAGAGTGCCTTTTGTACAAGCAGAATGTTGCTAGTGATGCTGACCTAAGAACATATGATAAATGGAGGTTTGATCCTGCAATGTGAAAAGCTTCAAAGTGGAACAGGACAGTCTTCAAAGCCATTCACATTCAAACAGTACATGTTGCCCAAACAAGCAATTTTCTGGTTGGGAACTATTGGAGCACGGAATAAAAATTATAACATGTCATAAACCTTGGACATCACTTCTAGATATAATCCCACTTTAGAGTTTGTAGTACTCTGGTTATTTGTCTCTCCACATATCAATGCTATTTCAAGATGCTCCTGTACTCCAGTATTCACATTCTCATTCCACAGAAATCAACTACTCTCTCTTTACCTTAATGAACTCATGCTAAAGTGTATGCGTTAAATGTAATGAAGAAAATGTAACCCCAAAACATGAATGGATAATGCTTGCATATTTCTTATATATTGAGATTGATGTCATGTCTAAGAAGCTTTTTTAGGCCTTAAAATTCGTCCCATTAAGAATATGTAAGATTTTTGTGTGCCACTTGAATATCAACGTATTGGATGTTTTACTGGTATTGGGTGTGAGTAGGGGAATCCTACGTGAAACAGGCATTTAAGTATTTTCAAAGTTTTGGGAGTTTTGACAATACCTTGTTCTCATATCTCACAATCTGGTTACAAGCCTCATGAAGACCTTATGCTCATCTCAGCAATTTAGCAAGCTTAGAGAGTCCTTTTTATCCATCTTGTAGTTTGGGTATCAAGCATTAAAAACAATCATCATTTACTTAATATGGGTGGCTTGGCATCCTTCTTGGCACTCTAGTCATATAGAGGCTATTCATCACCACTAGCTATCAATTGTTACATTGTACATGTACTAACAAGACTCCTCATACTAGAAAACAAATATGCAACACTAATTTGTGACATGGAACCACAGTCATCTAGAGGCTATTCATCACCACTAGCTATCAATTGTTATATTGTACATGTAACAAGTACTAGAAAACAAATATGCAACACTAATTTGTGACATGGAAAACTTTGGCAATGGGTGATCTTTGGTGGAGGCTTTGGATGAAACTAGTTGATGGGGTTGCTTTGCGTGGTCTATATAGAGTCTAGAGTAATGTATTCACCTTGGTATATTGGTTTGTCATTAATAGTAGACCTTACATTGGTAGTATACTGAAGGGATTGCACATTTTAATTCAGTTGGCAAAAGGTTTTACTATACTTGCACTTCAATATGAAGTACATATATAAAATGGATGGGTTCAAGAGGAAAGGATTAGAGTCATATGTGCCTATTAACAATTATAGGGCCTTCCAAATAGAGAATTCGCGGTTGGCTTTTTGCCCTTCTCTACATGGTGTTTAGCAAACAACACAATCCAAATTCGTAGTATTGACTTTTCCCAAATTGCATCTCTTTGTTTTGTAAGTAATGCAACAAGATAACTCAACAAAAACAAAATATCTCTACACAAGTGATCAATGTTGTGACCATGCCATCATACTTCACATGCAATATGTGAACATACTTCATCACAATAACTTAGATGTCGATCTTCACTAACCTTTACAATTGCCATCTAGTTTGGAAGATGCTTTATCCTTGTTTTAGCACATTTGATTTCTTGTCTTTCACTATCAAAATTCGTCAAGTTTTGGGTTCTTATGTCCTAAGTCCACATCTCTTACCGATTCTGAGGAATTTTTGATATATTTGTCGCCTTTATCATATGTGGAGTCAACATCAACACCAAATAAATTCTCCTCATGGAAAACCTCTGTGCGCGCACACATCTCGATGGAGCCTTGCTTCGCCTCCGTGCGCGCGCAAGCCCCGACCGAGCCGTGCGTCGTGGCTGATCAAGCCGTGACCCAAAATCGGCTCCGAGCAAACCATCCACACAGTTCAGCTGTGCTCACCTTGGTCATTCAATGCTCCAAACACAAAAATATGAAGTAATTTGTTTTGGCTCTAGTTATATACTGTTGGATTCGATGTTGTCCTAACTATGTGGGATATCTCACAGTTTTGTTTTCCTTATTTTCTCAAACTTTATAGTCACCTAGCTTGATACTTAGTTACCCGTTTCATATGTAGTAAAATGTGTTTGGAAGCTCTTGAAGACGTCCATCTTTCGTACTAAGACATTTAAGCTAACCTAAAATAATTATTTCATTAATTTTCTTATCGTGTGTGAAAAATCACACGACAACGGTTCGGAAGAGGTGGTTGATTCAGATGAGCCGGATCAACTCAAGGCCAAATAGACGAGGAGGCAGCAGAAGTCGACACCGATACGGAGGGACCGATGGGTCGAAGAGCTCCAAAGTCGCAACAACGAAGGAGCTGAGAAGGGCCTTATGAGCAAACAAGCCGACCGAGAAGGTCGAGGAGCGTGAAACCGAATGAGTCGAGGAAAGCAAGACTGGACCAGACGAGGAGTGCGAGCCAAGCGGGAGGATGCCAGGTCGAGCCAGAGGCAAGGACCAACAGACACAAACAGTGACACTATGATTCGACCTCACGTTGAGCTTGAGGGGGAGTGTTGAGCAGACAAGCTCAACTGGATCTGGATCAACTGAATAAGCCAGAGTTGGATCGGTATCCGGAACCAAGAGCCGGATCAGATTGCAACCGATAGGCTGTTAGAGGCCTACGAATCTAGCCTAGTACTTAGGCATATTTTTGGGAGTCAGTGTTCGTCGCTCGTATGAGTATTGAAGTACTGCTTAGTACTTCTGTCAGTCCTTTTATGGACTTGTATAAAATTGCTGATTGAGCACATTGTATGTACAGAGCGTTATAATTTTTGAATTAAGTTTCTATTGTTACTCTCTCTATTTCTCCCACTCTTTGTGATTCAAGATTCCATTAAACCTTGTCTCTATTTTCTGTTGCTATCTGGATAAACTGTTTTGTCAAAGCTTCCACATATTAACTTTGACAATGGGAATGGCTTTATACCATTTTGGACAATCAAGGTTGTGCAATTTAGCATATTAATCAAAAGTTTTCCATAATCTGACACGACACAATGCTCTGAGTCACGCAATAGACAATTCAAATGTCTCCACATTTTGGAAATTTCCAACTCTTGCGTTGAAGTCTCCCATAATTAAAACTTTACCAAGATTCTCATATAAAAGTATATCATGGCATAATTCTGTAAAAGGATCGTCATAATCTAACCCAAACCTACTATAATAGTTTGAGTTTTTGTGAGGAATGTAATGTGCAACTATATACAACTTCTCTTTCCCCAAATTAACCTCTATCCATATGTATGTCTTATAGTCATCATATTCGCATACTTTGATAGAATGATCTATTAAGCTCTCATGGTAGATACATGCTATCCCGACATGCCCAATATTCCCTTTGGAGTGAGGCCATATCGATTTTATGAGGTAACCGTCTATCTTAGGTATACGTTTTGCCTCATGCCCCCATGTTTCAGCCAAAAATATAATATGCATACCTTGAGCTACATCATTGAGTCCTAAACCCTTATTCCATGGATATCCTCTACAGTTCCAAAACATTACTTTCAATCATGAAGCACTTATAGTCCCATAGGTCGTTGCTTGCTATGCATTTTGATTTGCTTTCCTAGATGCATATGCTTGCCTTCTACGTTGTTGCTCTTGTGGAGTTCTATCCTCTGTTACAAAAAGACTTTTTCCTTTTAAGTACACCTTACTACTATCTAGAATCATTGCCCTTTTACATTCATCAAGGATTGTACAAACAATAGCTCGAGATGACTTTCCCTCTAGTTGTTTTTTGCCAATCCTATGTGCGGCATATACAATAACATCTCGCATAACAAAGTGATCTTCAAAGAATTTTGTAATATTCTCTCCTAGAGATAATGCATTCTCTTGCATACCTCTAATGACAATATTATTCTTTCTTCTTTCGATTCATATTGCTCCTTAGCATCTAACACATCCATGGTATTAGAATGCCTTTGCGTAATTTTTGGTGTTTCTTTCAAGAGAACATCTTTCCACCTTGTCACATCACATCTTCCTTCCCTTCAATTGTAGATTTTATTTTGGCATTTTCCTTCACTAAAATCTCTTTTTCTGCTTCAAGACTCAACATTTTTCTTTCTATTTCAGGCTTCCGATTATCTTGCATTTGAAAGTCATGTTCTTCATTGCATGTAGTTCTTCACGCAAAACTTAAATCTCTAACTTTTGCATTTCCATTGTATGTTGAAGAGTTAATTCTCTCCTTACAAGCATACATTTCTCTTTGCATATGCATCGCTGTCTCTTGCAATGAGATATACATAGCTGCCATCTTTTCCATTGACAAAGTATGAATTTGATGGTTTGGGTTTTCAATCACATCATCATTCACTTTTACTCTTGGCATATTTTCTATTAATAAAAAGATAGAATAAGTAGAACGCACCTTTCAATCAATTTAGGGTTTCAAAATCTACCTTGAGTTTGAGGAACTGCGGGGGAAAGAGGGTTGTAGACAAAAATGCTCATAACTTCTCATCACGGTAACGAAATTGAGCAAATAAACATTTGTTAGAAATCTCTCTGAAAGAGCTTTCCAACGAGATATAGAACGTAGAAAAAGATGGCAGGAGAGATACAAGCGCACAGAAGAGAGAGAGAGAGAGAGAGAGAGAGAGAGAGAGAGAGAGAGAGAGAGAGAGAGAGAGGAAGACAATTACACGGTTATAGCTCAAGAGAAAACTGTATATTTCAAAACCCATGTTGAGAATCAAGCTCAACATAGCACAATGTGTGACCACACCTTTTGAGAATCTATGATTACTCAAAGGTCAAGAGTCACACCACTACTCTTTACACATTAACTATGTGTCATAGAATCATATTCTATGACACATAACTAATGAGTTACATATTCCCCATGACTATGAGTCTTCACATTCCCCAAGAGAGAGAGAGTGGTTGTTGTAAGTTAATGAAGAGAGAGGGCGACTCTATATAAAGCACCCTCCTCATACTTCATACTAAGTCGGTTGTGACTCCTTGTAATGCTACATTTTCATTTATCATATTGTCCTTGTTAATATACATCTCCTTCTTCTTGAGTACTTCATTTTTGTCTCTTATCCATCTTGCGTTTCTCTCCTCTCCTCTTTCCTCTCACACATACACATAACACACATCTCTTCCGCTACACAAGAATCACCATTGATTTATTACATGGTATCAAAGCGATTTGGTAGCTCGATCAAGCCCACTCGCCTCATCGTGATCGTGTGTTGTGCTCTACGCCAACGTTCAAGAAGAATTGGCTCATTGCTATTGTAGTGCGACTACATAGCTCATGTTCGAGAGAGAAGGAAACGAAAAGAAGGAAGAAATCTACATCGACAATAAATACTCAAATGGGGAGCGCTCTCCCTAGAGAGAAGTTGGACCGAAACAACTTCGCATCTTGGGAGTACAAGATGCACCAATACCTTGTTGGCCAAGGCTATTGGGGTTACATCAACGGAGCACAAGAAAACCGACCCAAGCCGGAAGACGCCGACTATGCAATGTGGGAGCAAGCGGTAAGCTGAGTGATGTATTGCTTGGCGACATGTGTTCACGACCACATGCTCGGGTACATTCGAGAAGCTAAGACACTGAAGGAAGCATGGGAGAATCTACAAAAGATTTTCGCCGCCAACACTACCGCAAGAAAGCTTCAACTTCGCCAAGAGTTGAACAACATTCAACAAAAGGGATATGTCCATTACAAGCTACACCTTGAAGATCAATGAGCTTTGCGACTCGCTTGGCTCGATAAGCATCAATGTGAATGATGATGAGATGGTGCAAATATGCCTCGGCGGTCTTGCACCACGATTCGTCGCGATGCGGACCGTCGTACTAGCATGGGAGAATCCACCCTCCTTCTTCGATCTTCAATCTATGTTGTTGGTCGAAGAAAACCATGTTCGAATGAGGAGCAACGCCTTGGAAGGCCACATGCTCTACATGTATTCGGACGGAGGAAGATGACACAACCGTGCAAGAAGAGGCCGATTCGGCCAAGGATGAGGCGGACGAGGCTCGGGTTACGAAAACAACTCTCAATTACAGAAACAAGATAGAGGCCATCGGGGAACCTTCGGAAGAAGGGGGAGCCACCATTCCGGTCCAAGTTGACAAACCTCAATCGAATGCGGATATTGCGGGAAAGTCGGCCACCACGAAGAAGAATGCCGTAAGAAGATACGCGAGTCGGCTTCCACTAGCCAACAACTCACCAACTATGCCATCAACTCCGACTATGACGATCGCGACAGAATGTTCGTGATGAGACATAGAGCGAATTCTATGTCGGCCTCTACTTCTACTAATGCCTCCAGTTCGGAAGACGTATGGTTCGTCGATTCCGGTGCCTCGAACCATATGATGTCGCATCAAGAATGGTTCTGAGAACTTCGAGAGTCGGACCAACCTGGGTATGTCGAAACCGGAGACGATACTACGCACCCGATTCAACACATCGGCAATGTTCTGTTCGGAGAAGAAGGTAAGCAAACTTATATTAAAAATGTCTTGCATGTACCAACTATCATGAAGAATTTGGTCTCCGTCGGCCAAATTGTAGAGCAAGGAATGCAAGTACGATTTAATCAAGGCGGTTGCTTCATCGAAAAAGAGGGCCGACTCATCGCACTGGGACGAAGAGAGGGCTGAATGTTCATTCTCGACTCACACGAGATGAAATGGGCCATGTTCGCAAAGGGCATGAAAGCCGATTCCGACATAGAGTTATGGCACAAGCAGATTGGCCATATCAACCTCCAAAATCTCAAGGCAATGCAATCAAAAGGAGTCGTCATTGGGCTCTTGACATTCATGGAGAAAGAGATTGAAGGCGTGTGTGCCGCTTGCCAATTCGGCAAGCAACATCGGCACCCATTTCCGAAGGAGCGGAACGTGAGCAAAGGCGTACTCGACGTAATTCATTCTGATGTATGGGGTCCGGCTCAAACGACGACATTCGGATGATGCCGATACTACGTGACCTTCATCGACGACTTCTCTAGGCACACTTGGATCTACCCGATGCGACAAAAGAGCGAAGTGTTCGGACACTTCCAAAAATTTAAGAATGAAGTCGAGAAATCCACGGGCCGACATGTACGATGTCTTCGGTCGGATGGAGGCAATGAGTACTTCTCCGACAAATTTTCGCGTTTCTACGGAAAAAAGGAATACGACGAGAGTTTTCATGTTGACATACACCACAATAAAACGGAGTGGCCGAATGCAAGAATCGGCACATCCTCGAAGTGGCACGGGCTATGCTTAACGAAAAAGCACATGCCAAAATCTTATTGGGCGGAAGTAGCTAACACGACCGTCTATCTCATGAATCGGTGTACGACATTGGGTGTGCACGAACTTACTCCACACAAGAAGTTCTTCGGAAAGAAGCTAGACCTATTGCATGTTCGGATATTCGGCTCCATTGTGTACGTGCACATCCCCAACGAGAAGCGTCAAAAGCTTGACCCGAAGTCGGAGAAATGTATCCTCGTAGGATACTCACTGGAGGAAAAGGGGTACAAGTGCTACAACCCCTCAACTCGAAAATCTCGAGTAAGTCGAGACGTCGTTTTTGACGAGTCCACATCCTGGTACGCACCAGAGACAACTTCGACTCCGATTCCGCTCGACCCGGAATCTGCCGAACAAGAGATAGAGGATGAAGATCGCCTTACACGCATGTTCGAAGAAAGTCCGATCACGACCCGACTGAGCGAACCACAAGAGCCTTTGAGCAATCAAAGCACATCTTGACCAAGTCCAAAGTTGGACAAAGGGAAGGCTCCAAAATGCCGGAGTATTAAGATGCTCATTTTGATGGCAACGAATCGACTCACTCCCTCGATAGTGAGTTCGAATGCCTTGACATCTAGACAAATGGAGTGAAGAAAGCCTTAGAATCCGCAAACGGGAAGCTACGCCGATCCACCCGTGAAAAGAACCCCGTAAGCCGCTTTGGCTACGATGAGTATATGGCATACCATTACGCCTTTATGATGAAGGTTGCAACAGTATGGGAGCCGGAAACCTTTTCCAAAGCCGTGAAGGACCTGCGATGGATCGAAGCAATGAACAAGGAGATGCAGGCACTACGCATGAATGACACATGGGATATCGTTCCCCACTCACCGCACAGGAAGGCGATCGGAAGTAGATGGATCTACAAGGTGAAGTATAATGCTGATGACTCCTTCAACCACTACAAAGCTCGACTCGTAGCGAAAGGATACACACAAACACATGGAGTTGACTATGAAGAGACCTTTGCCTTGGTGGCAAAGATGACAACGGTGTGGACCGTGATCGCACTTGTAGCGGCAAAAGGGTGGCACCTCCACCAAATGGACGTCAAGAACGGCTTTCTTCAAGGCGAATTAGACGAGGAGGTGTACATGGTACAACCACTCGACTTCGAATCGCGCATTTATCCAAAAGCCGTATGCCAACTCAAGAAGCCACTCTACGGCCTCAAGCAAGCACCGCGTGCTTGGCATTCGAAGATTACACAATATCTTCATCAAATCGGCTTTCGAATGTCGAAATCCGACAACTCCCTCTACGTACGACACAACTCTAGAAGCTTAATTGTCATCATCCTATACATGGATGATCTGGTGATTGGAGGTGAAAGTCTAGTCGACATCAACAAGGTCAAGTCCCTCCTCTCCGGAAAATTCGAGATAACGGACATGAAGGAGCTCCATTACTTCCTTGGCATCGAAGTAATTCGGATTCCGACCGGCATTATGATCTCTCAACGGCACTACATCCTCAACTCGTTATACAAGTTCGGGATGACGGAGTGCAAATAGGTTGCTACGCCTCTCGATCGAAACCTCAAACTAGTTGATGACTCCGACACAGATGAGTGCGAACCGACCCAATATCGTCAACTGATCGGGAGCCTCATCTATCTCACGATCACTCGACCCGACCCTAGCTATCCAGTCGGACTCCTTAGCCAATTCATGCAAACTCCGCGAGATATCCATTTTGATTGCGCTAAGCGAGTATTATGATACGTAAGCGGCACAATGGATTATGACGTTCTCTACGCATCGACCACACCAATACGACTCGAAGGGTACACAGACGTGGACTCGGTAGGCTACAAAGCCGATCGACGATCAACCTCCGGATTTGTCTTCTCGCTCGGTAGCGGAGCAATATCTTGGAGTAGTAAGAAGGAACCTACCGTCGCACTTTCAAGTACGGAGGCCAAATACAAGGGTGCAACCGTAGCTGCATGTGAAGCCGTATGGCTCAAGAGGATTTTGAAGGATCTGGGTGTCCCCATCAAGGATCCGACTCCCATTTACTGCGACAACATGAGTAGTATATATCTGGCTCGGAACCTGGTGTTCCACGCACACACAAAGCATATCGAAGTACACTATCACTTCTTTCGAGAGCGCGTACATGCCGGAGATGTCGACCTTCAACACATCAACACGAATCTTCAGATGACCGACATCTTCACCAAAGCCTTAGGAGCTGACAAGCTTCGACAATTCATGTTAGACCTTGGATTGACGATCCCTGACTTGCCAAGCTTGAGGGGGAGTACAAGCGAGAATCAGATACCGTCCGAACCAGGTACGAGCCGAAGCGGACACCGGAGATCGTTCGAACCGGATACCAACTGAAGCGGACATCAATCGAAAGGAACCAACCCGAGTTGAGCTTGAGGGGGTGTGTTGAGAATCAAGCTCAACATAGCACAACGTGTGAACACACCTTTTGAGAATCTATGATTACTCAAAGGTCAAGAGTCACACCACTACTCTCTACACATTAACTATGTGTCATAGAATCATATTCTATGACACATAACTAATGAGTTACATATTCCCCATGACTGTGAGTCTTCACATTCCCCAAGAGAGAGAGTGGTTGTTGTAAGTTAATGAAGAGAGAGGGTGACTCTATATAAAGCACCCTCCTCATACTTCATACTAAGTTGGTTGTGATTCCTTGTAATGCTACATTTTCATTTATCATATTGTCCTTGTTAATATACATATCCTTCTTCTTGAGTACTTCATTTTTGTCTCTTATCCATCTTGTGTTTCTCTCCTCTCCTCTTTCCTCTCACAAATACACATAACACACATCTCTTCCGCTACACAAGAATCACCATTGATTCTTTACAACCCACCAAACTATATATTTCAGAGAGAGAGAGAGAGAGAGAGAGGAGGTCGCGTACATAAGCATGTGTGTAAATAGGTATTATCCAAGCATTCAAATAGCCATGTTGCATAGTAATAGAATATATTTGCCATCCTCCAATGGTTCACCTTGCTTGCATGTGTTGGAAGGTGGTGTAGTGGAGTCTTATTTTGATACTTAAAACTTACTTCTGAGACCATAATGTCCATAATAGTAGAGAGAGAAGTGACGTAACTACTAAATCACAACATCGTTTTGATCCTACTTAATCGTTGAAAGAGAGGAGAAAAGAACATATTGACCATATAATTTCTAAAGCAACAATGCATATTTTACTATTCAATGGGCATAACAATAATATTTCACTAGTTATATAGTTTCAATTTCAATGATCTTGATGTCTTACAAAATGTAAAAGCAATGAGTTCTAATAAAGATTGAAAGAAAATGTAGAAATGTACGTTGGGGTGTGTTTGTGTGTACATGTGGACAAATTAGCTAGGAAGTAGTATCTAACAAGGCATATGAAGATGAGAATATCATAGTATAATATCAAGAAAAAAATCCATTAAGGAGCTGGACATATGAATGATAATCACACATGCCTCTGACAATGGCCTAAGAAACAACAAGGTTTTACTTCAAGGGCTTATATAGGATTGTCTCTATAGATGCTACATGACAAACATCCAACAACATGTGTTGGCTATTGCACAAGCTACAAAACAAAACTTGACCTTAGTCTCAACCTAATGTAGTTTTGTTGAGAGTTGATTATTGAAAACTCATGTTTCCCTTTAAGAATCACCCTAAAGATGTGGCATGTGGCTAGTTTTCCTTCATTACCCAGTAAATATCATTATCCACAAGTGTAGTTTGGATTTTATGTGGCCTTATGTTTCAACAAAGTCTTTCCTTGCCAACTACCAAAAGGTGGAGTATTCTCAATCACCAACACTCCCTCACACATGAATACATCTACCATCTTACATAGTCTTCGTATGCATGGATTTTGAATCTACTTCTTTGCCAAATGTGTTGTGAACTTTTTGGTAGTCTCAACAAATTGTTAATATGGCATCTATAAATCAATGTTGTAATCTTTCAAATATAAATTCAAGATATGGAATCTAATTTTGCACACACATATCAAGCATAGAAATTAAAATGTTTTGACTTTCAATTTAAAACAATTTTCTAGTTAACTCAAATAAAAAATCAATGCTTTTGTAGAGGCTTTGTTTGGATAATAGATACAATAAGGCTTGCATGATGAGTGAGAATGAGAGTGAGTGTGAGTGAATGTGAGCATGCATGATGATAGTTGGCATGAAAGTGAGTATATAGCTTTTCATTTTGAAATATGAAGTTTCTTAATGGAAAAGTTATTCAACTTTTGTTCCTATCTAGTATACCATGTACAACATTCATAAATCAAATTGAGTATGCTACACAAGCCATCCCTAGCCAATAAACTTATCACTCATAATAAACTTTTAAGTGCATACATGCACTGATAACTTGTCACCTAAATATTCATTCAGTCCTTGTTGACACATTTAGATTATCGTATACTGTATGTTAACTCCATAATATATTTCATTGATCATCTTGGACATGTAATAATGCAGTAGAGGTCCAAGAGTTTTTTCACAAGCTCTAGTTTCATTAATGAAACATGCGAAAAAGTACACATAATGTGTCCAAATTTTTGTACTCCCATGCTTCATGTAGGCGTTTTCATCACGGGTCACTAACCTACGATTTCCAAATGCCATGAGCTTTGTGTCTCAAATCAGATATTGAGTGGAGATGTTTGTTGATGAAGGTGATGTGAGAAGGCAAAACAAATTGGGAATGAGGAGACAATAATTAGTGATATAAGGCAAAATATTGGACTACGATGGAATGGGGATATAAATGCAGTGATTGACTACATGTGCTGATTAGACTTTAGTAAGCATGTACGTTAAACATGGAATGACCTTGAGCTAGCAATTAAGCACATACATAAAGCATTTGATGGTCAACCTAAGACCAATATGCCATTGAGGTGCCCTCAGTGAGGTTAGGATGTCCTCATCATGAGTAACCACGTAGTGAGCGTGTGCATATGGCAAGCAATGTACCATATGGTTGGAGGATGATTAAATGTGTTTAAACACCCTCACATATATGTGTGTTGAAGGTAGTATTGTCACATGCATGCAATTATCAATATAACCAAGTTTAAAAGGACATGACTAGGAAGGTGGTGCCCTCAACCTTCAAGAAATTTTTTAGAATGTTTATTTTATGCACAATTGTTGACGGCATTTTTGAGTTAGCATTGCAAGGAACTTAAATTGTGTAACCAAAATACGCATGTTTCTCGATCTTTTAAATGATTTACAAAAATTATTTAGATGTATGATAAACACTTGTGAATGTGTGTATCTGTTTACTTGTAACCTAGGAGTTACTAATGCATGCATCTAGCATTTTTAGATTTGTAAGAAAACACTATTATATGATTGATTACATCTCACATGAAAGGAACAATTAGAAATTATAGTTGCTAATTTAGTCTCAAAGTATGTAGTTGCTAGCTTAATTAATACAAGTCCTACAATGTGACATGGTAGTCATAACATAATAATTTTTTCTATCCACTATAATGTTGTCTAGTGATCCTATAGTAGTAATAATAGAGTAGAGGGAATGCGCTTACTGTCAGCTTGATTTTTCCGGAAAAAATGGATAGTGTTATTTGTCTACAAATGTGTACTAACTCACTCTTACACATTAACAAAACTGTCATTTTCTAATCTAACCTTTTAGACTCTTTATATTTGCTTGGAAACCTTCAATCAAGGGGTTTCAAACAAAACAATGTTAAGAATTTAGAACAATTCCATTGGCACTCAACCATGCGTAGAGCCCGGCCAGAAGAAGTTGGAGGAGCAGGTACAACAAGTGCAAAATCTAAGGGAGTTGCTCACTCTTCAGAAAAATGTTTGGGCTCACCTTGGTGACGGAGCCGATTGTATAAAGCTCTTCGTATGGAAAATGTCGAAACCATATTATCTAGCAGTATCGTTAAGAGATACACACACCTACAAATGAATAAATGCTTTCACACGTACATATGTAAAATGTATACCACAAAGACATTTGAAAGTGAACGTTCCAAATTGTACACACACATGTACATGTATATGTACAATAGTGTAGAGGAAAATTTGATTGTAGAAAAGTAAGATCTCTGCATATAGTTGATGGATATGTACTATGAATATTTTTCTTAACACTAACATTTAGATGCCAACATGGATATTTGCTACTAGATGAATATTCAGATAAAACATTTCTACCATGTGCAGCTAGAATTCGATGATGACTGTATCAACACCATATTTAACTTTACCTGTTGACGAATGTAGTTGCATATCTAGACACATAGAAGAAATAGAATCTCCTTTCCATTCATCACAATCATGCCTAACATCATAATATATAATATTGTTTTAGACCATCAACTAGACATTCTTTAAGCTCACATACCAACATTAAACTTTAGGTGTTTGGATTAGCAATGGTATCTTAATGGTCACCAAGTTTTCATATTCACCAGTGATTCATTACATGGTGTATAATTAGAATAGTGGTATCTAAAACTTCATTCTACATTGACCTTTATTGCTATGGAGGTAATGTACATACCGTAGTTCATGTGTATATGGTTGTTGAATACGCGTCAAATTATCTAGAAACCCCTCAAATATATAGTGTCGTTAACACAAACTAATCATGAAGATACCTTTATTCTTGCACTAGTATTTGACATGTCACACTCTTCATCCCTTGAATTCTATTCTAATCTAAAAGATTTTGGAGAAGAGAATGGTCTTGACATGATGGATATTGTTTATGCCCCAAAAATCAACACATGACAATTATGTCATGGAAACACACTTTATCTTCTTCTTGCTCCACCCACAAAAAGGGGATTGTGTCCACTATTCCATTAACTTACCTCTTTTTAGGTTGAGTTATCCACAACTTGTGAGGAACACCCTACACAAACCACATTAGACTTGATAACGGGTTCGGTAAATACCATGTTATCACTTATGGCATCTCGAAGCTCATGGCATATTACCATCTCATGCCCATGTCTACAATATTCTTGATTCTTGGTCTATTGGTATTGTGGATCAATCTCAATATTCACTCAAAGTTATAATGTATATAGATGTTTGAAATGGCATAGCCTTGCAAAGTAGTACCTTATTGATATATTGGAGCCTAGGTCTTATTTCCCATGTTTATCTACATCCTCACGCCAACATGTTTGGTTTCCCTTAAACAATCTTGAGGATCCTTTACCATCTATGTTTATAAGATGCATGTTGGTATCACAATGTCAGGTGACCCCTAATTAGGTTAGTGTAACCGTCATGGAAAGGAAAAACGCATATTCAAGCAGGATTCATAATTTTATCATCGATTTACCTCAAAGGTATCTACATGCATAACACACATTTATACAACAAATGTTTATGTGAGAATAACTTGGTGTATAAGCATCAAATCTTTATGTGTATTAAGAACCACGATACTAGAACATTCTCGTAAAGTGGACATAGATGTAATAATGAAATGAATAGCCATTTCTTTTACACTAGGGATAGAAGATTGTCACATTCCTAGATTCCTTTATGATTATCTATGTGCCAAAAGATTAAGTAGGGTCCCTCACGCACTAGGCTAGTGATAGTGTATGAGAGAATATGACATAAGCGTCCGAATTGTTGCTATATAAAAGACCCATACTCAAGTACTTGCACATTGATGTTGTACAAACAAGAAATGGTGCGATACTTTCAAGCCATGTGCATTGCCCGTCTTGATATATTTTGTAATCTTCCGAGCTCAAGGAAACCATGATTTTACATGCCTTGTACCATGTGGCCATAGTGGAAACGTGGACGGTATTGTCTAAAGATACTTTTCATTATTATGAGGGTGTGAAGTGGTTACTTGTGGTATGATGATATAGTCAAAAAAGGGGTTTAGGGAGGATAATCTAATTGACAAACGAATCAATCGATTTTTGTAAATGTGACCAAGAAAATTCGTGGACGAATCAATCGATTTTTGTAAATGTGACCCATTTAGTGCACATAAATATATATTCTAATGGCCACATAATGTAGAAGATAGAGCATGTGGGCACTCAACTAGGGATAGTTTTTGAAATGATGTTGGTGGAATCACCGAGGATCATTCAAATGATAAGCATAAGTTGTTTGCAAGGGAGTGGTCAAAATCGAGCGTGAAGGAACCTTGATTTATTCTATGATGATAATAAAAGTGGAAAAAGGGGAAAGAAATGTAATGGGTGTGTTCAAAATGTTGGATATGTTATATGGATATCAAAGTATGTGGTTTGGTTTGAGAAAACACACTCGTGCACCCATGTTGTTTCACCAATCACATCAAGGAGATATACATGGGGCTCTAGGGGGGACTCTCTTTCTTTTTATTAATGATTCAAGAACCTTAGAAATCCAAGGTAGCGTAAAAGTTGCTCCAGACTCCAGGTGCCCACCAATTTGCAGGGAGACATGATTAGGTGTGTCCCCCAATTATTCCCACTCGCCAAACTTCCACTTTTAACACATTGTAACTCGCGAACAAAGTTCTAGTGTACAATCTACAGATCCTTTAATGCGTTGCACAAAGAATATCCCTCCCCCTCCCCCCCCTCTCCAACACACATGCACACCCGTCCTTTCCATTTTCTATAGCTCATTTCATTGCATATTCACTACATACCGTTAAATAAAAAAACTCGAAATTCCATCAAATAACAATTTCTTCTTCTTGTTTTTGTTCTTAATTTTCTCAACTTCATTTGAGGCAAATCATTGTTGAAGATTATGAGCTCAATTGAGTATCTCTTGGGGGGCTTAACTAAGTGTAGTGCCACACACACATACTTAGAGGGGTCTAAGAGAAGAAAAGGTTTATGTATACTCCCAAAGTATCTTTTAGAAAGAGAGAGGGAGAGAGAGAGTCCCTTGGGTGCTCATGACCCACCATTATTGTGGTCATCATTCATTCTAGGGTCACACTACAAAACACACACAACAAGAATTGTTGGTTGATGAAGCAAACAAAAGAAACTAAAAGAGAAGAAAAGAAAAGAAAAGAAAAGAGGGGGAGGGGAGTGGGGATCAACTCCAATATCGCATTGCTTCTTGCATTGATTACATACAATTCCTGCATTTAACAAACAAGCTTACAATTTGGAACGAGAAGCATGGCCATGCAGGGTGACCTTGGCCTAACCCTAGGGTTTGTTAGGGAAGATCACTGCAAGGATCTCAATGAAGACACTAATCCTAGGCCTAATGCAGTAATATCTAGGAACCATCATGAATCCGCTTCTTCTTCGTTCGAACATATCCGACGTTCCATGCCCTCGCCCGATGCCAATTATGTAACGATTAATTACGATAATAATACTAATGCATCGAGTACCCGTACTCACCATAACCATCACGAATTTCTCCCCACTAAACTCCTGAATCACAACACCAATAACAACATTGGCCATATGTTGGGTAATGACCATCATACTACTACTACTATTAATAATCATATAGGTATAAGCAGTGATTACCATGACACCATGATGAGCAATAACACTAATTACCATCACGGCGCAATCGTAAACGACGATAACATGGAGTGGTGCCTGCGTGCGCTCCACATGGAGCGGCTCAAGATCGAAGCTTTCCGGCGTGAGCTCCCGATGTGCATGCGGCTTCTTGATGGTGGTAAAATATATACAGCTAGCAAATGTAGCAGCTATTTTTCATTCATATTCTTGGTATTGAATTAGTTGTTGTATGCTTAAATTCTGATGATGCTGGGGCTGGTTTTGTTTTTCTGATGTTTTTTTGCTAAAACAATTATAATTCTCTAATTAATATATGCTGCATCAGCCATATCAGCCACCACAGCTAAGCTTAATGCCACTAATAGCAATGCACCATCATCCATCAACTACATGCAATTATATGATGCAGATAATGATGCTAATAGCACCCATAATGATAACACAGACTATAATAACAACAGTAATATCAGTCATGATGAGGATGATCATCGTCATCGTCGTCATCGTCATCGTGATGTCGATGGTGATGGTGATGGTGATGGTGATGGGTCCATCATGATATTGAAGCCAAGACATCCTACAATCAATATGTCAAGCTCATTCTTATCTAATTTGAATATCATGAAGTCTAGTAGTAGCCCATTAGCATTACCAATATCATCTAGCTCATGTCAACATGCAACTACCGCGATGACCATGGCGGTAGCGGCGGCGGTAGGTGGCCCTACAGAAGGAGGGGCTGCTGCTCCCAATGGCGGCGTTGTCGGGGGCGGGGGCGGGGGCGGGGCCGGAGTCAACCGCAAGCCTCGGAGATGTTGGTCCCCTGAGCTGCATCAACTCTTCTTGCATGCTCTCCATAGGCTTGGTGGCCCTCAATGTATGCATCCCTCTCCTCTTTCACTCCATTTTGCCCTTCTCTTTTCATTCTTCTAATGGGCCTCCATGTGGTTATACTAACTGTAGTAGTAGTAGTAGTAGTAGTAGTAGTAGTAGTAGTAGTGTTAGTGGTAGGAGACATATTAGTCTAGTACGAAGAGTAGTAGTAGGAGTTATGTTAGTGCTAAGACTCATATTGGTCTAATAAGTTGGTACAACTACTACTAGGATTGATTTATCCCAAAGAAGGATGTGTCGCCAAATTAGGATGTGCCCCCCCTTCCCCCCCACACACACAACACACCCTTGTGTTGAGTATCCAACTTATACTTCATATGACCTCAAGTTCTCCAAACACTAATTTTGCACGACCATCTCAAGCTATATAATATGACTCCGCGTGTTGCCGTCTTAACCTCTTTAAGTTTCGTTCGGACCTAATATTTCTCCAAAGTGTTGCATAAACAATGAATTTTGGTTACCCTTCCATTACGTGATTAATTTCCACATGACTTCTCCTCATTCTTGATGCTCACATCGTGACGATATAATTGTTACACCTTCCTCTCTAATCAAATTTACCCTCTTCCATTAATTCTAGTAGCATTAAGCTTAGATTTCACTAGATATAAGTCGATATATTGGTGATGTTGACCACCTGACTAGACTTTAATGTCCTAGTCAAGTCTCTTCATCCATGACTAATGACCATGATATGCATATCATATTGGATTGACAAAAGGCAATATGTAATATGCTTAACCTCTTCATCCATGACTAATGACCATGATATGTATATAATATTTGATTGACAAAAGGCAATATGTAATATGCTTAGTTCTGACAACCTAATCAATTAATTGTACTTATAACACTATTACCGTTTATAATTGACGCCTTAGATTATATATAGATAAAATTCAAGTTTTTAAATATAGCCACAGACTAGTTGAGAACTAAAATAAAATTCTTCACAAGCCTACTCAAGTTATAAAAGCACTTAATTTTGAATAGTTTTACAAACAATACCCAATAAGTGAATGTCACACCTCATGCGACCCAACATCAATTATTTTTTGTGTCTCCTGTCATAATTGAATAAACATACAAGTATATATGCATTTAAAACATTAATTTATATTTCATGTGACCACATGTCATAGTGATGTACAATTATAATTATAACTCAACATTAATTATACAGCTAGTGTGCAAGGTTGCAATGATCTTAATTGACCATGGATCATAGCCTCCATGCATGCAATAAAGTGTGTGCAATTGGTATTGAATCTAGCTCAATGTGCCACATGCACAACAAGATGCAATGACCGAATAATGAATGGTTCACTCTATTGCATCACCAAGTACCTAGAAATTAGCCCCTTGAGTGAGTGACCACAATGTGATTGAGTTCAAAACGACTATCCAAAACATTAAAGCAGTGCTCCAAACAAACTACATATAAAGCTTATTATTGTTCAATGATACAAATGCACAAATAGACATTAATGTATCCCTTTACTACACCTTGTGCTCAACACACACACACACACACACACACACACACACACACACACACACACACACACACACACACACACTACACACACATATATGGTAAGCTATTTCTATTGTATGTACAATTGATCATTTTGTTTCATAATTTTATATTTTTGCCCTCCTTTGCTTTTTGTTTGTCAATAGTAGCTACCCCAAAACAAATACGCGAGCTCATGAATGTGGAAGGATTGACAAATGATGAAGTAAAGAGCCACCTTCAGGTAATTCTTATAAATTGATCATTCAAATCAAATTTAGTTCCTTTGAAATCATACACTAGATTTTTAAAAGAAAAATTAAATGTCTATGTTGTTGGCCCTCAACATGAAGGCAACATTCAGGTAATTCTTATAAATTGATCATTCAAATCAAATTTAGTTCCTTTGAAATCATACACTAGATTTTTAAAAGAAAAATTAAATGTCTATTTTGTTGGCCCTCAACATGAAGGCAACATTAAAGGACTTGCGACCTCATCACGATTACTTCTGTGAAGCCTGTCTATTCAAACTTTCAAGGAAACTTGGGTTAAATTAAAAGTAATCTTCTGGTGTATCACAATTATATTGAGCAACATATAATTAGGTCAATGTATTCAAGGAACTAGAACTTTCCATCTTTTGCAAACAACTAGCTCATGGTTTATATTGTGGCCACTTACATGTTCCTAATAGAATATCTAATGCCTTTGTTAACTAAGACTGACATGTCATAACCTACTTTAGAATGTTCCCAACATGTTGCCTTTAGGGTACACAATGTCCTTCTATGAGGAAATGAGTCATTTCATAGCCTCAATTTACAACGTCTCTTTGGTATGATTTTGATTACTACTCCACTATTTAGACTAGTAGCTTCTAGCTTGGTTGATCAAAACATTGGTTAATAAGCACAAGTTGTCATGGACTTCCATCTAGTCCATATATCTCATAACTTTTCTATGTCAAATATATGTTTTAATATCATTTTTTATGCATCACTAATCTTACACACTAAATCTAGCAACCAACAATGGTTGAAACATAACAATACTGGCAATAAGTAATGTATCCTTTTTTCTATCAATATATGAAGAAATTCCGACTTCATACAAGGCGGCCAATAGTAAGCTCGAGTTGCAATGAAGCACATCAACAACCACATCACTTGGTTTTGTTTGGAGGGATATGGGTTCCCACTAGCCCAGTTGAGCAATCATCATCACCACATCAACAATCCACATCCATGGGCGCCTATGCTTGTGGCACATCACTTCCACCTGAAGCTGAATAAAATTATAACGCAATCTTACACCAACTGTGTCATAAAGATATTGTTGTAGATTAGGGAGCCTCCAAGTTTGCGGTGGTGCACGTGCTAGAGTTCAAAAAACATGTCATGTGAACATAGCACACCGAAAAATGGGTCATGCATAAAATGAAACTTGGGGGACAAATTTATAATGCATATAAATTGTAAAGCTCTAACAATGAGATATCTATATGTATGCCTCTGTGATGTGGTACTACCATACACATGTGTGCATGTGTATATGTATATATTCGAAGTATCCAATGTATTGGAATTGTTATTCTTTACTTAAATATGGGTGATTTATTGTAAGTGAGGGAAATTTTCCAAAAAATTCCCCACTCTACTCCTATAATAAGGGGCTTGTTCACCACATCAACAATCCACATCCATGGGCGCCTATGCTTGTGGCACATCACTTCCACCTGAAGCTGAATAAAATTATAACGCAATCTTACACCAACTGTGTCATAAAGATATTGTTGTAGATTAGGGAGCCTCCAAGTTTGCGGTGGTGCACGTGCTAGAGTTCAAAAAACATGTCATGTGAACATAGCACACCGAAAAATGGGTCATGCATAAAATGAAACTTGGGGGACAAATTTATAATGCATATAAATTGTAAAGCTCTAACAATGAGATATCTATATGTATGCCTCTGTGATGTGGTACTACCATACACATGTGTGCATGTGTATATGTATATATTCGAAGTATCCAATGTATTGGAATTGTTATTCTTTACTTAAATATGGGTGATTTATTGTAAGTGAGGGAAATTTTCCAAAAAATTCCCCACTCTACTCCTATAATAAGGGGCTTGTTCACTATTCCGCACAAGGTATTGAATCTCTCTTGTTACTTTGTTTCCTAGGTATGCATAGAGATTATGAAATTTCCTATTTTCCTGCCAAAAACTGGACATGTTTAAAGCTCTCACATGATTAGGCCTCTATGATGGGACAAAAGCATCGGAATTCAAGTTTACAATAGGTTAGAAACGACATAATTGGAAGGACATGTAAATTGTGTAAAAATTGAAGATAGCTCAAATGGTAAGAGTTAACCACTTGAATGATACGGTTAAGGGCTTTAAACCTTTTTAGGCCCAATGAAGGGAAAATGTGACTTTTTCCCTATGTGAGTTATAATGCTAGAGTGATGAAAACAACGCGGATATGCCACTATTTTTATCATATCAAGTATAAGAGCTCCAAATGCTATGAAATAAACAAGATAGCACATTATCAAGTTTGTAGAAATTGGGATTGGAGCGCCAAGTCTTTGTCGACACATGGATTACCAAGAGATAGAAAATAATGAGGGTGCTTAAGAGAGTTACGATGACAAAAGGCGATGAGGTTGTAAATGAGTCATACGAAAACTCAAGGATCTTTTCCTTTATACTTCTTTTAATTCAATTCATTCTTTATCTTAATTGCTCACATTTTGCATAACAGAAATATTTTGTAAACCCCTTAAAATATTTGATGAATTTGATCTAAACTACAACATTAAATCGTTATTTCCAAAGAAATTCTTAAACCGTAACTATACATAGTTGCGGTTTGAAATGAGAATCGAGAGATACTTTCTGAATCGGGTACCTTAGCACCAAGTGGAAATCTACCAATTGTCATTGTTACTCGACGTTGACAATTGAAATCATTGCCAAACCTGCAATCCAACACCAACCCTAGGCTCAATCACATGAGCTAGGATAATGCTTCACACTTTCCCCAATTACCCCTCTTGCAACTTTCCTCAACTTTCCTTCTTACTCTCCAATAGACATACATAAATACAAACACGTTTGTAAGTATGCATACCTACACATACATACACAAAAATTGGTTAGCCTACACCAACTTTTCTCTCATGCATAAAATGTGGACCTACAAGTGGAACCTCGCCAAATAAGGAGGAACTCCATGTTGTGAAAGAGAAGAGAAATTATCTCTTGTAGTAGGTGATTTTAGGTTAGAATGTTTAATTAGAGGCATAATGGGAGCATGAACAATGAGAGTGTGAGAAAGAGTGAGTGAGTGAGTGTAACACAACGTACGCACATAGAATTACTTTCTCTACATAACGAATTCAATCTTCAAAACGATATATCAAGGATACATTTTAGGGTTAAGTTAACCCTTTTGGCTATTTACATTAATAGCCCGCACAATATGTATGTGTCCATTACCATTCACACACTTCAATTTAATACTCCCCCATAATGGGCATATAATATGTAGTCGACTCAACTCCTCAATGTTGGAATTAGCTTCAAACCCATTTGAGTACACAAAAGTTCATAATTGATCTATTGGAAGACTTTTGGTCATGGCATCAGATATGTTATTGAGTGTTAGAATCTTGTTGATGACACATTCTGAAACAAAGTGATATTAAAATTCTATACACTTGGATACTAAATGATGGATTGGATTCTTCGCAAAGAGGTAGATCCCTAACTATAAATAAACAGGGTCAAGGCCAAATTTAGAACGATCTGCCAAAAGGTGTCAGCTAGTCAACTATGGTGCTTCTTTAGTTATGCTTTAATCATTGAGGTCATCGTTTACTCTTGAAGTTTGGATCTATACAAGATTGTTGCACTTATGAATTAGAAGAAATAGGTGGAGATTGATTTCCAACTAACTATCAAAATTTATAAAACTGACCAAGTCAATTGTTTCTAATCGAGGGTTTGTCAAGCCAAATCAAATTCTTAAGTCTTGTTTACCAATCAAATATCTGAAGATATAAACTCTTCTTGAGTTGGCTGACTAGATATTCTGAACTAAGTGACGCCAAACCTTCTAGTTGCTCCATATAAATTTCCTCATCGAGATCACCATGGAGAAAGGTCATTACAAGATCTAGTTGAAGAAGCTCTAAATCCTCGACAACTACTAATTGGAGTAAGAATCGAATTCACCACTGGTGAAAAAAATCTCATCAAAATCGACTTAGTGTTTTTGTTTAAAGTTACCGTTTGCAATTAACCTAGGCTTATATTAGGGACTAGGTCCCATGTGTTATTTTCCCAAATGGATTTCACCTTAGACTTAAAGCTAGTTGCAATTTTACATAAGATGTTGTCATAACTTCTTTGTAGGTGGAAGGTTCAACTATATGTGTAAAAAATGTCAGGTGAATATCTTTCGGGTGGATTTTCTTGAATCAATGTGGTAGGACCAGACTCATCCGATCATCATTGATGATCTCTTCTAAAGTGGTCGGGTGGATGAGAGTTTCTCGAATCAATGTGGTATGACTAGACTCATCCGATCATCATTAGTGATCTCTTCTAAAGTGGTCGGGTGGATGAGACAGTTTCTTGAATCAATGTGGTAGGACCAGACTCATAAGATCATCATTGATGATCTCTTCTAAAGTGGTCGGTAAGATTAGATTCTTGTCAATAAGATATTGTTGATAAGATTTGAATAACAAGATTAGCTTCTTGTCATGTAGCTAATTGGGTATGTTGAGTTGGGCCATCGAGAGAACTAGTCAAATCGGCACAAGCTACCTGTCGAAATTTGATCGGGCAATGGGTTCCTTTGTGCATTGTCAACTCATTGAATACAATGTACAAAATTTGAGCAATTTGTCTTGACTTTGGGATCCCACGGTCTATAGTCAATGTTTCCATCAGAATCATTGCCTGAAAGCCATTAGATAGACTAGAGTGCTTCATCATGGCAACAATTCTCTCATGAATTATTTGGTTCATTTTTTCAACTAGGTCAGTCTACTTTAGACGTATAGTTTGCCATGAATTCACGTTAAGTACCTCTTTGTTTTCACAACAATGTTCAAGTTCATCTTATTTACACTCTTCCTCGTTATTGGACCGCAAGTTCATTTGAGCTTTCTATTTGCCTAATTCTCGACCATTGCAAGTCATTCTTGGAAGGTAGAAAAGATTTGATCTTTGGTTCTCATTGGATAGACTCTCACCTTCCTAGTAGTTGTGAAGTCCATTTTTGTTCGTAACAAAAGATTGTTGCAAATAAGTTGGATGATAAGATGTCTAAGAATAAAGAGTGATATGAAAGGATCAAGTATTAAAGGAGGAAGGAACTTGAAGGGATATACAGCTAGAGGCGTTTTTCAAAAGTTGAAAAAAGCAAAAAAAACAAGGAAAAAAAGTAGGAGAAAGCAAGGCATGCATATCAAGATTTAGGTAGAGAAAAAATATCATAACTTCTTCATCCGATATCCAAATTTCAAAAGAAAAGATTCATGACAAAGAGAGATTTCCAAAAAATTCTTGTACGACAAATTTGGGATTACGGAGGAGAAATAGTGATATAAAAAAATGCCTCACATAAACTCGAGGATATTTAGAAAGAAAAGAAAAGAAAAGAAAAAAGCAAGAATAGCGTACTAACCAAAAGACTATAAATAGGAGGGTAATCTTAGCCATTCAGAGGGGGGATGAAGAATAGAAGGTCTACAAGAAGTGAGATGAGTTTGGTAGAAGGAGGGAAGTAGGGAAGTCTATTTTTTGTTTAGAGCCATAGAAAGAAAAAAGTTCTATGTAGTTGAGTTTTTAGTTGGAGTCTAAGAAGCTTTTATTGTTCTCCTATTGTTATAATATTTAACATTCCTTTCTCTTCCTCTTCTTTTCTATATCTTTTTGTCGAGAACTAAACGCTCGTTATGCGCAACGCTCGGCCACAACCGAGCTTAGAATCATACACAGAAAACGGGAAAAAGTAAGACACACGACACAAAGGAGAGAAGAGTACACAGGATGTTTAACGTGGAAAACCCTGAGAGGGAATAAACCATGGGAGTCCACAGACTCCAAACTATCACTATATCACAATGATTACAACAGTGAGCTCACGGAGGCAACGACCTAGCGCTAACGACCTTCACCACAGGCGGCGGTTACAACAGAGGCAACGACCTCTTTCTCTCTCTCACTCTTTGTACACAGTTACGAGCTCTCTTCTTGCACCAACAAGAATGACAAAAACTATTCCATAAGTTTGCCCTAAGTCATATTTATACTAATATGACTTTCCGTCTATTTACAAATATAGGCCCGATGGACTCTCAGAAAACATATTTACGAATATGTTTCTTCATCCGGTGAGCACTCTTCACCGGTTCTGCACCATCTGGCTCTCCGTAGCCGGGTACTCCTCATCCAGTTTCGGCCGAGGCCGATATTGCTCATCAGCACTGTTCTTCTCTCTTCCCATCCGAAGGGACCTGTCTCCCAACAAACTCCCCCTTCACTCCGGCATGGGGAAGCTTACTAGTCCGATCCGCTTCCGGCATGCATCCAGCTTGTCGGGTATTAGTACTTTGGTCAGCATATCTGCCCCGTTCTCAGCCGTGTGGATCTTAGTCAGCGCAAACTCTTGGTCATCTACTCTTTCCCGGATCTAGTGATACCTTCGCTGGATATGCTTCATCTGGGAATGGTAGGCTGCATTCTTAGCAAGGTGGATGGCACTTTGACTATCGCAATAGAGCCGGTATTCATCTTGCCGGATATTGAGCTCTCCGATGAAGTCCTTCATCTATAATATTTCTTTGCCGGCTTCCACAGCCGCCATGTACGCCGCCTCCGTGGTTGACAACGCAACCGTCTACTGCAGCCTCGACTGCCACGAAACAGCTCCCCCTGCATATGTCATTACATACCCGGATGTAGACAGTCTGGTATCCACATCGGCCGACATGTCCGAATCGGTAAAACCGTCAAGTTGAGGTTTTCCGGAGCCGAATCAGACACACATGTTTGAAGTGCCCTTCAAGTACCTGAGTATCCATTTGACCGCGTTCCAATGCTCCTTGCCGGGATTGCTCATGAACCGGCTCACCACTCCGACTGCATATCCTATATCCGGTCGGGTACACACCATTGCGTACATTAAGCTCCCAACGGCAAAGGCATATGGAATCTTCATCATATCTGCCTTCTCTGCTTTCGTCTTTGGGCTTTGCTTACCGGATAACCTGCAGTTTGCCGGAAGTGTCGATCCGATCGGTTTCGCATCTGACATGTTGAACTGCTGAAGCACCTTTGTCACGTACTTCTCCTGTGATAGCCACAATTGCTTCATTGACCGGTTCCGGATGATATGCATCCCCAACATCTGTCTTGCCGGACCCAAGTCTTTCATTGAGAAGGTCCGGTTGAGAGCCTTCTTTAGCATCCGTATTTTGGCTTGGTCCCGTCCGACGATCAACATGTCGTCCACGTACAGAAGGAGTATCAGGAAGTCGCCTCCTTCGAACTTCTTCACAAACACGCAGTGATCAGCCTGCGTCTTGTGGTACCCTTGATCGGTCATGAACGAGTCGAACTTCCGGTACCATTGCCGGGGGGCCTGCTTCAACCCGTAGAGGCTCTTCTTCAACCGGCAAACCAGGTGCTCCTTCCCATTCTCCACGAATCCTTCTTGTTGCTGCATGTAGATCTCCTCTTCGAGGTCGCTGTGAAGGAATGCCGTCTTCACGTCCAGCTGCTCTACCTCGAGGTCCATGCTTGCCGCTATACTCAACACCGTCCGGATGGAGGTCATCTTTACTACCGGGGCAAATATCTCGTCGAAGTCCACGCCCTTCTTCTGCTGGAACCCCTTCACCACGATCCTGGCTTTGTATCTCGGGGGGTTGCCGGCATCTCCCGGTTTCAACTTGTACACCCACTTGTTTCGGAGTGCCCGCTTTCCTTTCGGCAACTCCACCAATTCGTACATATGGTTCTCATGTAGGGAATCCATCTCATCCTGCATGGCACTTAACCATTTGCGGCTGTGGGTGTCATCCTTCGCTTCTTCGAAGCTTTCTGGCTCCCCCTCATTGGTTAGCAGCACATGCTCTACATCCGGAAATCTCCGGGGGGCCCTTCTCTCTCTTAGAGGATATCTCCGTCTCTGGGCTTCGGTAACCGGCTCCTCCATTTGCTCTTCATTTGAATCCGATTCGGGGTCTTGGCCGGTTCCGGTTTCAGCTTCCTCTACTTTTTCTTCTACCGGTTCGGTACCCTCACCGTAACCGGCTGGTTCCTAGAGTGCTAACTGGTCTCTTGCCGGTTGGGTCTGCTCATCGTAGAATCGATCCTTACCGGTCGACTCGGAGTTCATTATCTTCTTCTCCAACTCCTAGTCGGCGAGCGTCTTGTCCTCCATGAAGATAATATCTCGACTCCGGAATACCTTCTTGTCGACCAGGTCCCACACTCGGTAGCTGAACTCATCGTCGCCATAACCAAGGAATATGCATGGCCGGGTCTTTGGATCTAACTTTCCTCTCTGGTCCTTAGCTACGTGCACGTACGCGAGACACCCGAATACCTTCAGATGCTGGTAGGACACTTCCTTACCAGTCCAGACTCTCTGTGGTGTGTCTCCGTCCAAGGGTATTGAGGGTGATCTATTTATCACATATGTCGCCGTCGACAGTGCCTCAGCCCAAAACTTCTTGGGTAGTTTTGCATGTGCCAACATACTCCGGACCCTCTCCATTATGGTCCGGTTCATCCTCTCGGCCAGCCCGTTTAGTTCCGGCGTCTTCGGCATGGTAAATTCGAGCCGGATTCCCTTCGAGCGACAGTACTCCTCGAACTGCCCCCGGTTTCACCTCCGTTATCTGCTCGAACTGCCTTCAGCTTCCGGCCAGTTTCTCTTTCCACTCTCGCGTGGAGCTCTTTGAAGACGGATAACACCTGATCCTTCGTCTTCAATGGTGTGGCCCACAACTTCCAGCTGTGGTCATCTATGAACGTCACGAAGTACTGCGATCCGGCATGTGACTTCGTATCCACTTGACATACATCCGTATGCACCAACTCCAGTGGCGCATTACGTCTCATCGGTGGCCTTGATCGGAAAGAGGTCTAGTTTTGCTTACCGGCCAGACAATCAGTGCACTTCTCCAAGTGCACGTTCTTCACTGGAATGAGGTTGTCGTCTGCAAGCCTCTTCATCCCCTTCTCGCTCATGTGACACAGCCTTTTGTGCCACAGCTCACCGGTAGTGTCGGATGCCACGTTCACTTCCTCCGGACATAACCGGGCATTCATCAGGTATAGTGTGTTTACCTTCCGGGCCCGAGCCACAATAAGGCTCCCTTTGCTGAACTTCATGACACCGTTCCGGATGCTACCCGTGTAGCCTTCATCATCTAGCCGACCGACTGATATCAGGTTTAGAAGAACCTCCGGAACGTGTCGGACATGCTTCAGCAACATCTTGCAACCGGTTGGTGTTGTCAACCACACGTCTCCTATGCCGACAATTCGGCATGTCCTTCATTCCCCATCCGGACACAACCATGATCACCGGCTGAGTAGGATGAGAAGTATTTCCGGTTTAGGGTAAGGTGGAACGACGCTCCGGAGTCGACCACCTAGGTCATCTCGTCGCCGACAAGGTTTATCTCACTCTCCTCGGTGATGAGCATCAACTCTTCTTCACTTGCTGCGATTGCCGTCGTCCCCTTCCGGTCCATTCCCCTCCGGTCTTTACCGTTCCGTTCCGGTATCCGCTTCGAATCGGTACTGTTGGAAATGCCGACAGTTCTTTTGGAAGTGTCCCGGCTTGCCGCAATAGAAGCAAGTAGGCCTCCCCCTTGACGTTGACTGTGTCCCCGACTTTTCCCGGTTCTGGGGACTACGGTTCCTTTGTCTTCCGCGTTCCGATTCGGTGAGGAGCGCTTTGGAGTTGGAGCTCGTATCCTTATCTTTCTGACGCGCCTCCTTATCTAGCAAGCTCGAATTTACTCTTGCTAGGGATAACCGTTTCCCTTCCGGCCCGGCGTTGCCCAAGGTGACAACCAACGTCTCCCAGCTATCTGGCAGGGAACTGAGCAGGAGTAGTGCTAGTACCTCGTCGGCGAGAGGTACTTCCAATGATGTTGCCTGGTGTATCAGCCCCTGGAAGGCATTCATGTGCTCCACCATGCTGGAGCCATCTTGGTACTGGAGTCTTACTAGCTTCCGGAAAACCGAAACCTGATTAACAACATTTTTGTTCTGAAACATAATGCCGATCTTCTCCCAGAGCTCATGAGCCTTGCTCTCTTCATTGAAGTTGTTGTATAGGCTCATGTCGATGAAGCACCGTATGTAAGCCGTTGTCTTCATGTGCATCACCTCCCATATCGTGGCGTCGATTTTGTCCGGTCTCTTGTCCCCAAACTGAACCGGCAACCAAAGATCTTTAACCACGAGCATGTCCCTCATCTTCGACTTCCATACTGAATAGTTGGAGCCGGTGAGCTTGAACATGCCTCCCAACGAATCGTCCATTTTATGCATCGTTTCGCTTTGATACCACTTGTCGAGAACTAAACGCTCGTTATGCGCAACGCTCGGCCATAACCGAGCTTACAATCATACACAGAAAACGAGAAAAAGTAAGACACACGACACAAAGGAGAGAAGAGTACACAGGATGTTTAACGTGGAAAACCCTGAGAGGGAATAAACCACGGGAGTCCACAGACTCCAAACTATCACTATATCACAATGATTACAACAGTGAGCTCACGGAGGCAACGACCTAGCGCTCACGACCTTCGCCACAGGCGGCGGTTACAACAGAGGCAACGACCTCTTTCTCTCTCTCACTCTTTGTACACAGTTACGAGCTCTCTCTTCTTGCACCAACAAGAATGACAAAAACTATTCCATAAGTTTGCCCTAAGTCATATTTATACTAATATGACTTTCCGGCTATTTACAAATATAGGCCCGATGGACTCTCAGAAAACATATTTACGAATATGTCTCTTCATCCGGTGAGCACTCTTCACTGGGTCTGCACCATCCGGCTCTCCGTAGCCGGGTACTCCTTATCCGGTTCTCACCGGGTCTGCACCATCTGGCTCTCCGTAGCCGGGTACTCCTCATCCGGTTCTCACCGGGTCTGCACCATCCGGTTCTCCGTAGCCGGGTACTCCTCATCCAGTTTCGGCCTCGGCCTATCGGCCGAGGCCAAGTTTGCTCATCAGCACTGTTCTTCTCTCTTCCCATCCGGAGGGACCTGTCTCCCAACACTTTTCTCTATGTCTCGTCATCATTTTTGGCGCTCTAGGGAGGGCTCCTTCTTTTTGTACCCTAGGGCAAATATGACTTTCGAATTTACTTTCGCAAGCGATGTCATACAAGATGCAAGAGCTTTTTTGGTTGCTTTTGAACATCATGCAATATCAATAGGAAAGATGACAGATATTGAGAAAAAATTTAAAGCTAAGTATATTCGATGCGGAAACACGATGGAAGTGCAAGAGGAACTCTTTTGTTTACGAATTTCATCAACTATAGAGTATATTGACTATGAGAGGGAATTTATTGACCTCTAGACTACATGGATTCGACTACATGGTGGAATGGAGGATGAATGATTTAAGATCGACCATTTCAAAGCGAGATTAAGTCCACACTTTGGATTGGAGGCAAATCAAAAGAATCCTACAACTTTCCAAGCGCTTGTCCAAACTTTTCAAGCCTACAATAAAAAAATCCCAGTTCTATGATTGAGAGTAGATTCAACAGTTGCAACATTTAAATTTCCTATTCTTTAATGTTGAGAAGCAACCTCAACTGAGGCCGGATTAGCTGAAGAAACCGAGAGCCAGATCGGATGAAGACCGATCAACTAGGTCCATATCGGTTGAAGAAGCCGGACAGCCGGATCGGTGGGGATCCGGCAGGCTGTTAGAGGCTACGCTCCTATTTTAGTAAATAGGCATAACCTTAGGAGTTAGTGTTAGATGCTCTTATGTGAGCATTAATGTACTGATGGTACTTGTGTCAGCTCATTGTTAGGGCTTGTATAAAAGTGCTCACTGAGCACATTGTGAGTGTTGATTATTTTTTAATCAAGTTTTCTAACTTCTGCTCACTTTATCTCTCTCTCGCTTACTGTGTATCTTCATACACTTTGTTTCTTCTTTGTTGCTATCTAGCTGAGCTAGCTGTATTCTATGTTTTAGCTTTCGCACGTAATCTTTACATGGTATCAGACTGCGAGGGTTGAGAATCCTCTACTGCCAACAAGTGTTTTAGCAAAGACAAGCTTTTAATTTCCAGGCAAGTATAGAACGAGCACAACTGGTCGGCCACAACCAGACTTACGGTTTAAAACCCAAACAAAACGAGCACAAAGATTACTTAATTGACACCAAAAGATTGACCCAACAAAGTATGTATTATAACTTTACTACCACAACGTATGATTATATGGCTCACGGCTGGTAGACCAACGATATAAGTCCTCTCTCTTATAAAGTGTATACCGATCCATCCCTCTATGCCTCACACCCCCTTCCTACTGTTGTTGCTTGCTTTTATAGTTTCTGTTTCCTCTCGGCTCTCTAACCACTCCTCCCATTTTCGGCCTCCATTCTCGACTACGCGTATTCTGTTTATCTACCCCCCTTCATGCTCAGTCGATACTCCTTTTCACCTAGTTTACCTACTTGTTTCTTTAGATTTGTTTCACACTTCATGACCTTTGTCCCACGGATAACACCTGGCACGCCTGTGGGATAGTGCCTTGCATGTCGAACCCCAAAGCAAAACTTCCAAAATAGAGATCGAAAAGAATAAAAAAATTGAAATGCAATGTAGCTGAAAAACTTTGCTAGGGTAGCCTCATTCTTCTTCCAAAATTGTGAGAATGTCCTCTGATTGTGGATGTGTCGGTGCAAGAGGTGGCTCTTCATCTGCAAGCTCGTGCACGTGTAACTCGGCTAATATATACAACTTTTGGTCTTGAGTCTCCTTTGTGGATTCTAGAATCGTTGCCTCCGGATGTGGTTCGGTGATCAGTGCATCCACTTGCTCAGTTTCTACTCTCAACCATGGTTCCTCTTCCTCTTTGGGTGCCCGTGCGGCTTCCTTGATTACATTGGTTGTTGATGCCTGTGCGACGACTTCTGCTTCCTTTTCAACGAGGAGGCGCTCACGTTCATAGGCTTCCGTATCCAGTCTTTGTAGCATCTGATCATCGTTGAATTCCTCAAGGAGATGTCCGATCGTTGTGGTGCGTGTTTGTGCCAGGGCGTGGAATTCCTCAGTGAGGTCTTTGTAGAGGATTTGGATGTTGTTTTCATCCATCTTGTAGAAACCGCGACCCTCTTTTCTCCGATTTTCAGCGTCTGCTCGAAAAACCTTTAATTCGGCTGCTTGAGCCGACCATTCAGTCCAGCCGTGAGCGAGTGTCTCCTTGACTTTTTGATTTAGTTGTATTCGGTGTTTGGGCACTAAGGCTTTGATTCGTGCTTCGCCCATTTCATATTTGGCTCGGAGAATGTTCAAATCTTCTTGAGCTTTCACCGCACCCCGTTCGAACTTGGCTTTTAGGATCACACACGATGTTGTAAGGTTGGCAAGTTGGGCCTTCAGCTTCTGCATATGCAGGTCGTCGCATCGGAGGAGTCGATCTGAATTATTGGCTAACTCCTGCATATAATGATATGCTTCTGTGGTTCGAGTTCTAGGGTCATGGAGATTTGCAGCTGGTGAAGGGATTCCGCCAACACCGCTCGCTGCTTCTTGCTTTCATTTAACTGGTGAAGGAACCGACTTGAGTGGATCTAGTGTTTCGAAAGTTCACTTTTCAAGGAGTCAATTGTACACAGGGGGTGGTACGGTGAGGAGGTTGGGTTCGCCTATTTCGTGGAGCTGTTGTTGAAGCACAGTTAGGCGGCTTTCCGAGCCCTGCCATAACTCCGTGGCCGTTTTCTCTTGTTTGCGCGCCTGTTTGCTGCTGACAGCCATATCCTTGGTCATTCGGGTAGCGTTTTCCAATTCTCTGTAAACTTCGACCAACACCGTGTTGAGCTCTGGTAGCTTGATGCGTGCTCGGCGTTTTTTGGTGTCGCGCCTACGTCTGACTTTCTGTATCTTTGGCTCGTTATCTGATTCGAGCTCGTTGGGTAACACCCGCTCGACAATTTGTTGTTCGACATGATCTTGAGCCATTCGAGTCATGACCGCAAACTGGAGGCGAGCAAGGAAGTCGATAAGCTCGTATGTCGTGCCATGTTGCAAGATCGCGCCGAGCTCATAAGATTCTGTGGGTAAGTCTTTGAAGGTCATGACCTCTTCTTTCGAAAATCGGAATGTTGCCCTTGCTTGATCTATCCGGTGAAGGCCAAAGCCTTGTTGGGAACTACGACGTCTGTCTTTTGTGGTGCGACGACTAGTTGTTGGTCTTCGGTAGTATGTTCCTCGCTTCGTAGTTGGAGCTAGTGATGCTTCTTGGCGGGGCTCATCTTGGTTATCGCGAATGTCTCTCGGGGCCTCTTAGTTTCCTGCACAGTCGACCGATTATTGTTCGAGGTGGTATTCTAGGTTCCATCCCAACGGTCAGGGCATCGACTACCCGTTGTGCGTGGGGGTGGGTCTATTGGCATAGAGAGTTGTGGTTTTTCTTGACCCTTGATGGTGATGTTGTCTGTGGCTTCCTAGGTCTTTGGCTCGGGCATCGGCCGGGGCGAGGTAGGGGTGCGGACTGGTGTGTACGCCTTCCATTCCTCTTGAGCTCTTTGTCTTTTTGCTTGGGTGGCTGGGGCGGGAAGAGGGAGGGTTCATCGGGGTGTTGTCATGGGGTGGGGAGGGTAACACATAACTACGTAATGTGCTAAAGCAGGCAAGAACTGTTTTCCTACTTGAAAAGCCGTCAAGATGGCACGAACTCTGTCACCGGTGATGATGCCCCAATTGATGGCACTGTCTCTGTAGGCCATGATGATGATGCCCCAAATCCAAAAGAATTTTGGCGAGGTCGCCAAAGAACTTTTTAGGCCCACCATGTGTTCGATACACTTTAGTTGACACTGAGTACTCCCGAAATAGTCTTCAAGATGTTCTGAGGAGGAGCCTCGATGTCATGTTCTCCTCCTCGTTGCAGGCCCAACACCGACCGGATTTGATTGTTGATGCACCCGGCATGCGATCTCCTGCGCCTCGAGGTGGGGGAATGCATCGACTACTCGGAGGTATCCACCCAGGTCGTGCCTGGTCTTTGGATACTTCAATCGGCACGATTGTTTCAGAAGAGAGAGAGAGAGAGAGAGAGAGAGAGAGAGAGAGAGAGAGTGGGAAGGAGACTGGGAGCGAGAAGGAGCTTTTGTGCAAAAAGTTCGAAGGCTGGAGAGCGTTTAAGGAAAAGGCGAGAGAGGTTGAGGGCTTTGTGGTTTGTGGTTTGTGCGGAAGTGAGTGCTTTGTCTGTGGTGACCCCCTTTTCGTATGTGCCTCGGTTCGCAAGACGAGGCATTGTGCCCTAGATTTAGAATCTTTCCTGCCATAATAAGGGTTAAAGACCACACGTTCTACAAATCGTTTGTGCTTTCTTTTCTCGTGTGGCGTGCGCGTTCTTAAATAGTATACAATTTTGGGCATTAGTTAGAGTAATTACCATGATTGAGGCGAGGTGTCCCCGAAATTCTCCGTTTCACCTACTGTCGGCTGGTCGTGGCCATGATATTGACCCGTGAAAGGATTGGGTGGTGTCGGGCCGAGGTATGGTTTTAGCTGAAATCCATTAACCCAATTTCGCAAGAATTCTCCGGCTAAAGTGCCGAGTTGAAACGTTCCGTTGAATTCGTTGATAATCCAGAAGGGTCCTGTCCATCGGAAACAGAGTTTCCCCAAACATCGAACCAAGCCGATTTTGAAACACGAGGACCAGTTTTCCCATTTCAAATGATTTCTCTGATCCTCGCTGATGTCGATCCACGAAGGCTTTCCTTTGCCGTCACCCTTGTTCTAGTTGTGTGTGGTTGGCGAACTGATCTTCCCCGATTTCGAGTAATTGTTTGAGGCTTTTCTGTTTAGACTCAAACTCGGATAGTCGTTTAGTAATTTGGACTCGTAAACTCGGCACCTGGAATGCGATTGGCATGAAAGATTCCAAGCCGAAAGCCATTTGAAAGGGTGTAGATCTGATACTCGTCTTGAACGTTGTGTGGTACGCCCAGAGTGCACTATGCAATTTGTCATCCCAATCGATTCAATTTTCGTTCACAATCTTTTTGAGGATGGTTTGCAGTGTCTCATTCGTTGATTTGGCCAAGCCGTTTGCTCGAGGATAGTATGGTGTGCTTTTCTTATGCACGACCGTGTAATGTGTGGTTAGCTCTCGGATAAGACGATTGAGGAAGTGACCTCCTTGGTCGCTTACGAATTTGATTGGACAGCCAAATCAACACCATAGGTAGTCATAAATGAACTTGGAGGTAGACTTGGCCGTGTTGTCTCGCAGTGCCTTTGTTTCGGCCCATTTCATGCAATAATCGGTTGCCATGATGATGTATTTGTTGCCAGTTCGGGCTGCTGCTAGTTTGAATGGACCGGCAAAATCCAATCCCCACTTCTAGAAAGGCTCCAATGGAAGAACCGGTTGGTGAAGCATACGTGCTTGTTTGGTAGTTTGGCCCATGCACTTACATAAGTCGCATTGTTTGCAGGATTCGTTGGCATCCTTTTTCGTTGTGGGCCACCATAACCCACTTTGGCAAATTTTCTGAGCCATTGCATCCCCAACATAGTGGCCCCCGACTATTCCGTAATGTGCTTCCCGTAGGATCACGTCTTTTTCAAACTTGCGCACTGTGCGATGCTAGATACCGTCCGAGCCTTTGTGATAGAGGGTTTCTGCGAACAAGCAAAATTTTTGGTTGTGAACTGCCAATCGTTTCTTGGCATCTAGGGTCAAATTGTCATGTGGAAGGCTACTGTTGAGGAAATACATCATTTCATTTAACCAGTCATCCTTGCTTTCAGTCTGTGGTGTGGTTGCATCCATACCGAAGAGGTTTGCATCGAGCAATTCATCATATTCCGTCTCGGTAGGTTACCCCAATTCAAGCCGACTCAGATATTTGGCCACCCCATGCCGCACCCCTGGCTGATGATGTATCCCGAATTCAAGTTCCTAGAGAAGAAACATCCATCATGCCAATCGGCTGGTCAGTGCCTGTTTGTTAACGAGGTATAGTAACATCGAGTGATCCACATGGAACGTAAATTTCGGCCAAGCAGATAGTGCCGAAATTTCGTGATGTTGTATATCATGCCGAGTGCCTCACGTTCCGTTGTGGAATAGTTCTTTTAGGCTGTTGAGAACCTTTGGCTAGCATAGTAGACTGGTCGATACCAATTGGGAGGCGTTTTTTGCATGAGGGCACTCCCAATGGCCACGTCAGATGCATCGACGAAAACGTGGAAGGGTTGCGACCAATCGGGGGGTAGCACCACCAGTGCGTGTGATAAGATCACCGTAAGGGAGCGATATGTGTCGTCTTCCGTTGCCGAACACCGAAACAGAATCCGATGTACCGCTGCGTGTAAGGGAGTCGCGAACTCGGCTAGGTAACACAACATTCGACTGTGCCACCATATTTGACCCAGAAACCGGTTGCGTGCTTTTGTGTGGTCGGGGCCGGAGCACTGAGGATGGCCTGCACTTTGTTGGGATTCATAGCAAACCCTAAACCGGCGGCCTACAATGTGGTTGAGCAGAGTTCCCCTTGACACGTAGAATGTGCATTTGGTCGGGTTTAGGCTTAGCCTATCTTGCTAGCATTGCTTTAGACAAAGGCGTAAGTGACCAAGCTCCTCCATCTGCTGGCCGTACACGGCAACATCGTCGAGGAAGACTTGCATAAACGTCGGAATGTAATCGTCGAAAATTTTGCAATTATTCTTTGGAAGGTGGTCGGTGCCGTCTTTAATCCGAACATCATGATGACTGCCACATACACGCCCCATTCGGTTACGAATGTCGTTTTTTCTTGGTCGGCAGGGTGCATGCAAATCTGATTATACTCGTTGAACCCATCTAAAAAATTGTAGCATTCATGGCTGACCACCACATCAAACACCCCGTATGTGAATAGAAGAGGAAAGGCATCCGTGATGGTTGCTGCATTCAGCTTGCAGTAGTCAACATAGACCCGTATTTCACGATTTTGCTTCGGGATGACGACAATAGGGCTTAACCATGTTGCCCGTTTAACTGGCCGAATGAACCCTACTCGAAGGAGTTTGTCGATTTCGTCTTTTACTTTGGCCGCGTAATTGGGATTCATGCAGTAGCGGTGTTGCTGTATTGGTCATGCATGATAATATTGGGGATCTAACCCGTTGTCGTGCCTTTCGGCTCCGGATCGTTGCGTGAGTCGGGTGGGAACCGCCGAGGTTTTGGACTAGGAGAAAGAAGAATATGAGATGAGGCTATTAATGAATAGATTATTAGAAAGAGAGATAGAAATTTCGTGAATCCCACGAGTGTATTGTATTCGATTAATCAATATTTAGATAAGAATATGTATTTAGATTGAAAGAAAGATATAAGAAACTTGTGAATCCCACAAGTATAGATTATATTATTTTCGTGAATCCCACGATTATATTAATCGGTTGGTGTTTTCGGAAATATATCCAATTTCCAAATATTTCACACACTATTACATTGTGCTCCCATCCTTATGTAGTGATGGGAGAGACTAAGCATAGCTACATGCTTTTTTTTCTAATATGTTCATGCACACTAAATATGCATGTGATGCTTTTCTAATCCTTGCTTTTATTTGCTAAATATAGTGCTCATGCACGCTAGATGTGCACGAGTCACTTTTTAGTTGCTTGCGTTTTTTCTATAAAATATTCACACACTCTAAAAATGCATGATTTACCTTTTAATAAAGGTAGGTGCAAATAAAGCACTTATAGTTATTAAATCTATTTGTAGAACACTAAAGATAAGGTAGCATAATGGTAAAGTTGAGGTTTGGCTACGTGGAGGTACAGGGTTCGAATCCTACCTTATGCACGTGATAAATATCTTGATATATTATTTTATTTATTTATACGTAATTAAATCGGTTATATTATTTTTACTTTTTCACGTAGTGTACGAAATACACTACGACACCGTTCATGTCGTTGTACGACCAGGCAAACACGTCTTGGTATTCCGTAAGTAGCCCAACCAAGGCTGAGCGTTCATCTGAAGCCAATTCTTTTGCTATTTTTAAGGTGTGTGGCTCAATGGGGAAGCCAAGATTGATTTCCTCTAGGGTGGACGCCTTCACACGCTGAGAAATCACCAATTCTTGGTCAAGTGCGTCGCAAGCATGTCGTAATTCCTCGATGAACTTTGGATTGGGTTCATGATGGACCTCGTTTTCTTCAATGGCCGGTTTCGATACATAAGGACCGATTGCCGTAAGGACATCGATCTCTAACAAAGGGACAATCGTCGGATGTTCCTCCAGGAAGTGGTCCACTTCTTCATCGGTGAGTCCGTCGAGCATGTGGACTCCTTCGACATATAACGGAGTGGTGTCTTGGGGTGTAGTGATTCGTTCCTCTGTAATGAACCGGACCATGGTTTTTCTGCACCAGAATGAGATCATATTCCTCTGCTAGTGCTGCTAAATGTTGGTCGTGCACAACCATGGTCGACCGAGCAGTATTGGGTACTCCCCGGGAGCCTCAAGTCGTAGCACCATCGCTGAGATTGTGAATGTGTGGCCTCCTAGGTGTTGTTGGGAGACAGGTCCCTCCGGATGGGAAGGGAGAAGAACAGTGCCGACGAACAATCTCGGCCGAAACCGGATGAGGAGTACCCGGCTACGGAGAGCCAGATGGTGCAGGCCTGGTGCAAACCGGATGAGGAGTACCCGGCTACGGAGAAACCGTAGTCCCCAGAACCGGGAGAAGTCGGGGACACGGTCAAAGTCAAGGGGGAGGCCTACTTGTTTCTATTGCGGCAAGCCGGGACACTTCCAAAAGAACTGTCGGCATTTCCGTAAAGACAAGGAAACCGACGGTACCGATTCGAAGCAAACCCCGGACCCGAACGGTAAAGACCGGAATGGTAAAGACCGGAGGGGGCTGGACCGAAAGGGAACGACGGCAATCGCAGCAAGCGAAGAAGAGGTGATGCTCATCACCGAGGAGGGTGAAATAAACCTTGCCGGCGACGAGATGACCTGGGTGGTAGACTCCGGAGCGTCGTTCCACCTTACCCCGGACCGGAAATGCTTCTCATCCTATTCAGCCGGTGATCACGGCTGTGTCCAGATGGGGAATGAAGGAACATGCCGAATTGTCAGCATAGGAGACGTGTGGCTGACAACACCAACCGGATGCAAGTTGCTGCTGAAGGATGTCCGACACGTTCCGGAAGTTCATCTGAACCTGATATTAGCCGATCGGCTAGATGATGAAGGCTACACGGGTAGCATCCGGAACGGTGTCATGAAGTTCAGCAAAGGGAGCCTGATTGTGGCTCGGGCTCGGAAGGTAAACACACTGTACCTGATGAATGCCCGGTTATGTCCGGAAGAAGTGAACATGGCATCCGACACTGCCGGTGAGCTATGGCACAAGAGGCTGTGTCACATGAGCGAGAAGGGGATGAAGAGGCTTGCAGAAGACAACCTCATTCCAGTGAAGAACGTGCACTTGGAGAAGTGCACTGATTGTCTGGTCGGTAAGCAGAACCGGACCTCCTTCCGACCAAGGCCACCGATGAGACGTAATGCACCACTGGAGTTGGTGCATACGGACGTGTGTCAAGTAGATACGAAGTCACATGCCGGAGCGCAGTACTTCGTGACATTCATAGATGACCACAGCCGGAAGCTGTGGGCTACACCGCTGAAGACGAAGGATCAAGTGCTATCCATCTTCAAAGAGCTCCACACGAGAGTGGAAAGAGAAACCGGCCGGGAGCTGAAGGCAGTTCGAGCAGATAACGGAGGGGAGTACCGGGGGCAGTTCGAGGAGTACTGCCGCTCGAAGGGAATCCGGCTCGAATTTACCGTGCCGAAGACGCCGGAACTAAACGGACTGGCCGAGAGGATGAACCGGACCATAATGGAGAGGGTCCGGAGTATGCTAGCGCATGCAAAACTACCCAAGAAGTTTTGGGCTGAGGCATTGTTGATGGCGACATACGTGATAAATAGATCACCCTCAGTACCCTTGGACGGAGACACGCCACAGAGAGTATGGATTGGCAAGGAAGTGTCCTACCGGCATCTGAAGGTGTCCTACCGGTAAGCAAAGCCTGAAGACGAAAGCGGAGAAGGTGGATATGATGAAGATTCCATATGCCTCTGTCGTCGGGAGCTTGATGTATGTAATGGTTTGTACTCGACCGGATATAGGATACACAGTCGGAGTGGTGAGCCGGTTCATGAGTAATCCCGGCAAGGAGCACTGGAACGCGGTCAAATGGATACTCCGGTATTTGAAGGGCACTTCAAATATGTGTCTCCGATTCGGTTCCGGAAAACCTCAACTGGACGGTTTCACCGATTCGGACATGTCGGCTGATGTGGATACCAGCCGGTCTACATCCGGGTATGTAATGACATATGCAGGGGGAGCTGTTTCGTGGCAGTCGAGGCTGCAGAAGACGGTTGCATTGTCAACCACGGAGGCAGAGTACATGGCGGCTGTGGAAGCCGGCAAGGAAACTTTATGGATGAAGGACTTCATCGGAGAGCTCGGTAAATGGCAAGAGGAATACCGACTCTATTGCGACAGTCAAAGTGCCATCCACCTTGCTAAGAATGCGGCCTACCATTCCCGAACGAAGCATATCCAGCGGAGGTATCACTGGATCCGGGAGAGAGTAGATGATCAGGAGTTCGCGTTGACGAAAATCCACACGGCCGAGAATGGGTCAGATATGCTGACCAAAGTGCTAACACCCGACAAGCTGGACGTATGCCGGAAGAGGATCGAACTGATCAGACACCCCATGCTGGAGTGAAGGGGGAGTTTGTTGGGAGACAGGTCCCTCCGGATGGGAAGGAAGAAGAACAGTGCCGACGAACAATCTCGGCCGAGGCCGAAACCGGATGAGGAGTACCCGGCTACGAAGAGCCGGATGGTGCAGGCCCGGTGTGAACTGGATGAGGAGTACCCGGCTACGGAGAGCCGGATGGTGCAGGCCCGGTGCGAACCGGATGAGGAGTACCCGGCTACGGAGAGCCGGATGGTGCAGGCCCGGTGCGAACCGGATGAGGAGTACCCGGCTACGGAGAGCCGGATGGTGCAGGCCTGGTGCGAACCGGATGAGGAGTACCCGGCTATGGAGAGCTGGATGGTGCAGAACCGGTGAGAACCGGATGAGGAGCACCCGGCTACGGAGAGCCGGATGACGCAGACCCGGTGCAAACCGGAGGAAGAGACATATTCGTAAATATGTTTCTGAGAGCCCATCGAGGCTATATTTGTAAATAGCCGAAAAGTCATATTAGTATAAATATGACTTAGGGCAAACTTTTAGTTGTTGTCATTCTTGTTGGTTCAAGAATAGAGAGTGTGCGTAACTGTACAGAGAGAGAGAGAGAGAAAGAGGTCGTTGCCTCTGTTGTAACCGCCGCCTGTGGCGAAGATCTGTGAGCACGAGGTCGGTGCCTCAGTGAACTCAGTGTTGTACATTCCATCATAGTGATTGTTTGGAGCCTGTGGGCTGCCGTGGTTTTTCCCCCTAGTTTGGGGTTTTCCACGTAAACCTGCTGTGTACCTTGTCTCTCCTTTGTGTCGTGTTTTATTTCCCGTTTTCTGTGTATCATTCCAAGCTCGGTTGTGGCCAAGCGTTGCGCATAAGGAACGCTGTAGTTCCCGTCAGGTGTGACCATGGTTTTTCTGCACCGGAACGAGATCATATTCCTCTGCTAGTGCTGCTAAATGTTGGTCGTGCGCAACCATGGTCGACCGAGCAGTATTGGGTACTCCCCAGGAGCCTCAAGTCGTAGCACCACCGCTGAGATTGTGCAGGTGGAGAATTAACCCCATTGGTTGAATCGAGTGGGTATCCGCCCCATTTGTAGCCAAAACGGACATGGCTCCCATTGGGTGATGTCGAGGTTGTGATATGTGGCCTCACTGATTACATTGACACCGGAGCCACCATCAACAATGCAACTATAAACATCTCTCCCTTTGATCACGAGCTTAACCACGGGATTTTGGGAATCCATTACGGGTGGACCAGTGCCCGACTCAACAAGGTGTACTAGCTCTTTTCCTGTTGTTAAGGATGCCACTGTATTCTTGAATCGTGGAAGTAATTGCAGAAGCTTATGCAAGGGCATGGAGATTTCGCAACTTGTGAGTGCTTGCCAAACATGTTCATCGTCTGATGACCTGTTGGTTGAGAGGGAGTCGCTGAACCAATAATAATATCCTTCATCTCGGTATGCATTCTCTTAGTGTTGGCGGCATTGACCATCTCTATCCATTGCTTAGTGGCTTGCCGGACTTCGTCTTGTATATCCCATTGGGTTCATCAGTTTTCGGGGCACGGAGGGTTGCAGTGTCGATTATCCGAGGGTCATTGATTATTCTCCGAGGGCCGGGGATCGTGATTATAATAGGGAGGCCTCCGATCGTGCCGTTGATACCTTGGTTCATAGTAGTCTTCCCGGTCATAATCATTGCGGTAATAGTCATCGTCAGGGCGATTGCGGTCATCCTCGGTTTGAGGTCGATTATCTGGCCGATAATGCAGCTCCTAAGTTCGGTACTGGTTATCCCGGTGATAACGATTCTGCTCGGGTTAGTAACCGTCGTCCCAGTGATGTCGATCGTTGTACCAAGGCTGTTTTGCGTCCCTATTCCGAGGTGGGGAACGATCATTCTGTTGAGGGTGATCATGGCGTGGTTCAATCTATCGTACATGAGTAGAGGGTGTATGATTAAGCATATTGTACTCGCAGTGTTTGATTGTATGCACCCGAGAATGGCAGACCCAAGTTTGTGAAGCTTGTCAGTTAAACAAGAAGCATCGAATTCCTTTCCCCAATGAGCGAAATCGAAGCCCTAACAAGCTCGAATTGATTCATTCGGATGTGTGGGGACTGGCACAAAATGTGAGCCTAGGTTGGAGTTGGTATTTTGTCTCCTTCATTGACGACTATAGTGGACACACGTGGATCTACCTAATAGAAAAGAAGAATGACGTCTTCAACTATTTCCGGAACTTGAAGAATCTAGTGGAAAAGGAAACAGAAAGGACGATCAAGTGTTTGTGGTTGGATGGTGGAAAATAATACTTTTCCGGTTAGTTCAATTGTTATCTGCAACAAATGGAAATTCGGTGCAAATTCATTTGCAGATATATGCGAGAGCCGAACGACGAAGTCGAAAGAATGAATCGGTCAATCATGGAAGTGGCACATGCAATGTTGGAAGAGAAGAGCATGCCCAAATTTTATTGTCCTGAAGCCATTCGAATGGTAGTGTACATTCAGAATCAGATCTCTGCACATAGAGAGAAGGTGTCCGCACACGAGCTATACTTCAGGCGAAAGCCAAGTGTGAAGCACCTAAAGGTATTCGGCAAAATTGCATATGTGCATGTGCCAGATGAGAAGCGGAAGAAGTTGGATGCCAAAGCAGAGAAGTGAACCTTGGTCAGCTACTCGCATGAGCAGGAGTAGAAGTTGACAAGAACTACACGCTCCCTATGCGCAACGCTCGGCCACAACTGAGCTTACAATCAAACACAGAAAATGGGAAATAAAGGCGTGACACAAAGGAGAGAAGAGAACACAGGATGTTAACGTGGAAAACCCAAACTAGGGAAAAACCACGGCAGCCCACAGACTGCAAACTATTACTATGTCACAATGTACAAATGGTAAAGCACCGAAGCAATGACCTCGAGCTTTGTATCTTCGCCACAGGCGGCGGTTACAACAGAGGCAACAACCTCTTCCTCTCTCTCATTGTCACTGTACACAGTTGCGCGCTTTGATCTATTTCAAACAAGAATAACAACAACCTTTACATATGTTTGCCCTAAGTCATATTTATACTAATATGACTTTTCGGCTATTTACAAATATAGCCCCGATGGACTCTCAGAAACATATTTACAAATATGTCCCTTCATCTGGTGAGCACTTCTCACCGGGCCTGCATCATCCGGCACTTGCACATACACATTTATACCCCCTACACATTTGAAACTCACAACTACATTTATACCCCCTACACATACACAACATCATGATAACATTCGACCCTTGCTCATCACACTTGACTCTCCGTACATCTCGTACGGGGTAACACAATATGGCACGCCCGTGGGAAAGTGCCTTGCACGTCGATCCCACATGCCTTGATGATGATATTTCTTTGACCGGAACTTCCATCGGTCCTTTCATTGATCGACTCCCTCGATTGAAGTGCTTGACTTGAACATCTTTGTCGGTCAGCAAATCTTCCGCGAAACGAACATTCTCGTTCTGTTGACTTACGAACTTCGTAAAATCATTCGGGTCGTCAAAAATATGTTGTATGTATGTGTGTTCTTCCTTTAATTTTTGTGTGGGTTGTCGTGGTTGATCACGTCCATTTCTTTAGGTGGATAAGTTTTTAAATTTAGGTTTTTTTAGCCTCAAATTTACTAAACGAATGACAATGCCCTTAGGTTTTGAAAACTCCTCGAATGCCCCTTATCATTCTCTTTTTCCCTCTTTTTTCTTTTCTTGTTTCCTCGCTTCTGTCGTTTCCCTCCTTTCTATCTGTCTATCTCCTCTGATTCCTTCCTTCTTCTTCTTCTTGTTTTCTTCTTCTTCAACTGTCTATCTCCTCTGATTCCTTCCTTCTTCTTCTTCAACGTCTCTTTCTCTGTGTTTTCGATTTCTTCTTCCCTTCTCTCTTTCTTTCCTTCATCTCCGTTTTCTGTTTCTTCTTCCTTCTTTCACCACCCCTATGTCCATTGTTCGTGGCTGTCACGCTCTGTTCTTGTCTGTTGATGTGTGTCGTTGTGTCTGTACGGCCTTCTCTATTCATCTCCATCTTGATCTCTGTTTTTGTTTTTGTTTCCGTCTCTAGCTCTGTCGCCGTTGCTGTTCGGACGTGGCTGTCCGGCCGCCGCTTTCCGTTGCTATTCTACCATCTTTTGGCGTCGTTGCTGTCTCTATCAGCCCTGTCCGACCATTTTCTGGTCTGCCATCTCTGTTCGGCTGTCTTTATTCTTTACGACCGGATGATGTTTGACTGCCGATGTGGCCGTTGCTGTTCGGCCATTCCGGCTCTCTGGCTCCTGTCCGACCGCTCCAACTACTATCCGGCCACTTCGGAGTCGTATTGTCTTTCTGGCCCTCCAGCCACTGTTCGGCTGTCCGGCCCATCGTTTCAGCGTCATCACCGTTCAGGCTGTCGGCTCTCCGGCCATTCCCGTCGCTTTTCGGCGTGGTGTCACCGTTCTGGTCGTTGTCCAGCCGCTTCTCGGGCCGTTCCGGCTGTCTGTCTGGTTGTTTTTTTTTTTGCCGCCGCCGCCGCCGCCGCTTGTTGTCTGGCCTCCTTCGTTTCCCCGACCGCTCCGGCTGCTCCAACCACTGTCTAGCTATTTCGACCGGTTACCGGCCCTTTTGGCCGCTCTTTCCACTGTCTGGCCCGTCTGGCCCGTCCGGCCGCTTCTCCGGTTACTCTTCCGCTGATGTCCGGTAGTCAGTCCGGCTATCTCCGTCGTCCGACACATTCGGCTGTCTCTGTTTGACTTGGCTGTTGCTGGTCCGCCACCACTTTAGCCGTTGGTATGTGGCCACCACCGTTTGATCGTTGTCCTGGCTCCGTCACCGTTCCGACTGTTCGGCCCGTCTGGCTGGCTGTATGGCGGATTCCATCTCTGGTCGTCTCCGGCTGTTTCCTCTATTGATGTCGCTTTTCTAGCCATCGAACCGTCTTATCCCAGCTCGTTCCGACAGTCGGTTTTCTGTGTCTTTTCGTTTGCCTCTGCAACCTTCTGAACACTGTTGCTATTTTGGCCGTCATCCGTCGCCTTGTCCGGCATGTCTGTCCTTTCTGGTTATTCTGATTGCCTGTCCGGCAACATCTTTCCGGCATCTCCATCCTGTTGTCGGTTGTCTTGGCCATCATGGTTGTCTCTTGCAGCACACTTTCTTGCACACACATGTCATTGCTAACCGCACATTTGCACATTGTCATTTCTATTCTCGCACACTCACGTAATGCTATCATTTCGCGACTTCCTCTCATGCATTGTCATCGTTTTTGTACATCTTTGGCAACATGTCTCGAACATTTAGGACAAAAACAGACCAAACAAAACATACACATATAGAGATTAATTCGTTGTAGAATTGTGCATCAGTCAATCTTCCATTTCTGACTTCTTCTGCACATCATTGTCATCATTTGTCGCTTTTCTTGCATACTTCTGCAGCAAATAGTCATCACGCCATTGTTCTTTCTCATATTTCCACCAGTTCTCGCACATCGTCGATTCGACTTCTCGTGCTGATGAGGGTTGCATCATTGTTCGCTGCGTATTATTCTTCAACTTCGTCTCCAAAGGGGAGTCGCCTTAGTGGTTGCCAAAAGGTGTTATAGGTTTTAGGGTCAGGGTTAAGGACGATGATAATCATGATAAAGATAGACATGGTGGTTATGATGATGATGGAGAGCATGGGATTGATGGTGAGAGAGATCATGTGCATTGAGAAGCATTGCGGGGTGGGGGGTGGTGCCTAGAATGGCTCCACCCCCCTCCCAAGGGGATTCAATGTTGAGGGGGAGAGAGAGAGAAAGAGAGATGACAAGAGAGAGAGAGATTGAGAGAGAAAAATGATCCTTTTCATTCATTCCCCATAAGGGGTTAAATAGTACAAGAGGGGGTAGATACATAGGGGTGTAAGCCCCATTGAGCATTCATACTGAACACTGACTCACACCTCCTCGTATCCATCCACATGCACACACGTGTGCATGTGTTCACATACATATAGACTCACAACTACATTTATACCCCCTACACATACACAACATCATGATAACATTCGACCCTCGCTCATCACACTTGACTCTCCGTACATCTCGTACGGGGTAACAAGGCAACTACGAGTGAGCCATGATGTGGTCTTTGACGAATCGACATCTTGGTATTCCATCCCATCTCTAACCCCCAACGACTCTGTGCCGATTGAGGAGGATGAGGCTAGTGATGCCGAGATGATCCGACTCTATGCCGATTGAGGAGGATGAGGCTAGTGATACCGAGATGATCCTGGAGGAAGAGGATCACAGAAATTGACATTCCGGAAAAGAGACTGATCTCCTTCTGGCTAAGTGTCATGATATGGCAAGACTCAAACCCATGACCTTATGGTATAGGGGTCGAGCTCTTAACCATCACACCATCTATTGTAATTTGTAGGATATTATTTTCATTTATGCTTTATTATAAGAAATTAATGTATATTCCAGATTTCTCTGGAACATTCTAGAAGCTTCAAGACTACTCCTGAGAGCACTATAAAAGGAGGCACAAGGCATTGTTTTGAACCAAATTGGTTCAACACCAGTCTTAAGCCCCTTAGCCACTTTGCACTTATCCTTCACATAATATATTAGCTATTATCATCATCCCTCTCTCTCTCTCTCTCGCATCCTCACTATCTCTCTCGGGAATTGTAGAAAGTAGCGTGCGGAAGCAAGTATAAAGACAGAACAGAAGGAAGAACACTCAGGTTTAATGGGGAGCTTGAGCTTATACAGTATACGCGGGAGAGACCAAGAGAGTGAGAGAGAAAACACCAAAAGAGAACGTATATATATTTTATGTATAGAAAAAAAACAACTAACATATATGTGTTCAATGAACACTTTGTACAAGTCCTAGGAGGACTGACCGAAGTACTGACGGTACTTCAATGCTCATTAAGAGCTCTTACACTAACTCCCAAATATATTCCTCACGGAATATCTTTCCTAACGGCCTAACCAATCGGTCCCAACCGATCCGGTCCTCGGCTTCTTCAGCCGATCCGGCCGATGTTGAGCTTGTCTCTCAACACTCCCCCTCAAGCTCAACTTGAGGCTCTTCGGGATCTTCACAGCTCCGGTTCCTCCTGGCTTCACGCCTCGCTCGCGCTCCTCGACCTGTTCGACTTCGCGCGCTTCGACCCTTCCGGTCGGCTTGTCTGCTCATGTGGCCCTTATCAACTCTTCTGCTGTTGCGGTGTCGACACTTCTTCTGCTGCCTTTTCTTCCGCTTGGGCCTCGGTTGATTCAACGTGTCTGAATCAAACATCTGAACCGACTCGGCTACCTCCGATCGGTTTTCGCTCTCGTCCGAGTTGGCTGTCTCCAACTTGTCTTCAGTCTTCTCGCCCTCGATGGCGTCATCTCCCCCATGCGTGGTTGGCTTCGGCTCTCTCCTTCGGCTGCTCCCCTTCTGTCCGCTTCCGGACTTTTCAGCGGGTCCGCCCTCGGCTTCTTCAGCCGATCCGAAGTCGAACTTGTCAACCGACTCGGTGTCGCGGACAACCGACTCGGTGTCGCGGTCTCCGCTCCTTTCCTGCTGCCTTGCTTGGTCGTTCGGGACTGTTCTCCCACTCAAGTTCGGCACATCGAGGTGACGCAACCCAAGCGCACCTGAGAATTGCCGCAACTTGTCCAGACCAAGAGGCTTTGTGAAGATATCGGCAGTCTGCCGATCCGTCGGCACGTACTGAAGTTCGACTTCACCGGAAAGGACACGCTCACGGATGAAATGGTAGTGCACCTCAATGTGCTTGGTCTGTGGGTGGAAGACGGGGTTCTTCGCGAGCTGGATGCTGCTGAGGTTGTCGCAGTAGATCGTCGTCGGATTTGACACCTCCACTTGCAGGTCCTTAAGTAGCCGCTTCAACCATATGGCTTCACATGTCGTGACAGCCGCTCCTCGGTACTCAGCTTCGGTGCTCGACAGTGCAACTGTCGGCTGCTTCTTACTGCTCCACGTGATCGTGGCACTCCCGAGGGAGAACGCGTATCCGGACATGGATCGGCGATCGGCGGCGTTGCCAACCCAATCAGCATCGGTGTAGCCGATTAAGTGTGCGACCGGTCCGATATAGCAATCCTCGGTACTTAGTGCCACTTACGTACCGCAGTACGCGTTGCGCACACTGAAGGTGCTCCTCGGTAGGTCGCGCCATGAACTGACTGATCACCCCGACCGGATAACTGAGGTCGGATCGGGTGATGGTCAAGTATATGAGGCTTCCGACAATTTGTCGGAACCTCGTCGGGTTGCATACCTCTCCCGTATCGGGACGAAGCTTGATGGTTTTGTCTAGAGGAGTCGAGACGGACTTAAAGTCGGCCATCCCGAGTTTGAAGAGCATACCCAGCACGTAATGACGTTGGCTGATCAATATGCCTTCGGGGGTACGGATCACTTTGATCCCGAGGAAGTAATGAAGGTCCCCCAGATCCTTCATGTCGAATGATGCCGCAAGCTGGGGCTTCACGTGGTCGATTTCGCCTAGGTCGGCGCCGGTGATGACCAAGTCATCGACATATAGTAGAATACTAACCGGTCCGAGTCGACCTTTCCGGATGAACAGGGAAGAGTCTGATTTTGACGTGACGAAGCCCATCCGACGCAGTTGTTGCGTGATCTTTGCGTTCCAGGCACGCGGGGCTTGCTTCAGTCCGTAAAGGGACTTCTTCAGTCGGCATACTGCCAAGGAGTTCGTTCCGGAGGGAAATCTGGGGGGCTGTACCATGTACACTTGTTCTTCAAGGTCACCTTGCAGGAATACATTTTTTACATCCATTTGATGTAGGTGCCACCCCTTGGCCGCGGCTACTGCGAGCAAAACACGGACGATCGTCATTTTTGCGACCGGCGCAAATGTCTCATCGTAGTCGATGCCGTGTTTCTGCACGTAGCCCTTTGCCACTAGCCGAGCCTTGTACCGGTTGACCGAGCCATCGGTGTTGTACTTGACTTTGTACACCCACCTACACCTGATCGGTTTTACCCCTCTTGGTGCGTCAACCAGGTCCCAGGTCTCGTTCTCCGCCAATGCGTGCATCTCTTCCTCCATCGCGGCACGCCAATTCGCGTCTTTAGCCGCTTCTGCATAGCTCTCCGACTCACGCACTTCCGCTACACGGGTCATGTATGCATAATGATGCGCCATGTACTCGTTGTATCCGAACCGCAAAACAGGATTCTTCTGGCGGGTAGATCGACGTAATCTCGCATTAGCCGATGTCGAGGCCTTCTCGATCGACGCGAACTTCACTTTTAAAGACCCGTCACCGGTTCCCTCGGAGTCGGACTCGCGTCGGTCTGACTCGTTCCAATAAGTGCCGGAATCCGACACCTTCTTCTTCCCTTTCTCTTTGCGTGTAAGTCGTCTCCTCGGCTTCCTGCGCGGGGAATGCACGGACGAGTCTCCACTACTCTCCGACTCTTTATCGGAGTGGTCGTATCGACTCAGCCGTCCAATCGGTCCACTTAACCGGAGTGAAATCAAACTCTCTTCACGGGTCTCAATTTCAGGCTCATCCGGAGGCATCTTGGCCTCGCTGACCGCATCGTCAGAGCTCGGATTGGAGTCGGGGATCGTAGTCGGGGGCAGGTACCAGGACGCGGACTCGTCAAACACAACGTCGCGGCTGACACGCACTTGTTTGGTGCGAGGGTTATAGCACTTATAACCCTTCTGCTCGTCCGAGTAACCGACCAAGATGCATTTCTCGGCCTTTGCGTCCAGCTTCCTCCTTTTCTCCTTCGGTATATGCACATACGCAATGCTACCGAACACCCTCAAGTGTCGTAAGTTCGGCTTCGTTCCGAAGTATAGCTCGTGCGCCGACACCTTGTCTCCGATCCGGTTCTGGATGTATACCGCGGTCCTTACCGCCTCGGCCCAGTAGAACTTGGGCAAGCTCTTCTCCTCCCGCATTGCCCGTGCCGCTTCCACAACTGACCGATTCTTTCTCTCGGCCACGCCGTTATGCTCCGGCGTGTATCTACAACTGAATTTGCGGCGAATTCCCATTTGTTGTAGGTAACCGTTGAATTGACCAGAAAAGTACTCTTTCCCGCCATCCGACCGCAGGCACTTGATCTTTCGTCCCGTTTCCGTTTCCACGAACCCTTTGAGGTCCCGGAAACAGTCGAAGACTTCGCTCTTCCTCTCAATGAGGTAGATCCACGTGTTCCGCGTGTGGTCATCGATGACGGAGACGAAATATCGGCTCCCGCCAAGACTAACGTTCTGTGCCGGCCCCCATACATCGGAGTGTATAAGGTCAAGCTTGTTCTGGCTCCGGTTTCGCTCGTTTGGGAAAGGAAGTCGGTGTTGCTTCTCGAGCTGGCAGGCTTCACAAATTTGTGCCTTTCGGCCACTAAATTTGGGCAATCCGAACACTACCTGTTTCGATTGCAGATCTTGAAGCCGTTGGTGGTTGACGTGGCCTATCCGCTTGTGCCACAAGTCGATGTCCGACTCAGTTTTTTGTCCCTTCGCGAACATTGCGGTGCCGCCGTCAGTGGAGTCGAGGATGAACATCCTCCCGTCTCTGCGCCCTTGCGCAATCACACGACCTTCTTCCTCAATGAAGCACCCGAGGTGTGTAAACCGAACCTCCATCCCTTGGTCAACGATCTGTCTGACCGAGACCAAGTTTTTCGTGATTGTCGGAACGTGCAACACGTTCATGAGTTTCCCTTTCTGCCCGACATGGCTAAGGGGAACTTCTCCGACATTCGCGATCGGATGCGGAGTGTCGTCTCCAGTTGCGACTACTCCAGGTTGTATCGGTTTTTCAAGGTACAAGAACCACTCCTTATGGCTCGTCATGTGGTTTGACGTGCCGGAGTCTACGTACCACACCTCGTCCGATCTCGGGGTTTACTGTTTCATTGAGTTTGCTTCGTGTCTCGTCACGAAGGCAGACCCTTCTCCGGCTCTCCCGGATTCTTCGGCGTAGTGTGATCACTGCCGATTTCCCTTGTCGGTATGTCTGGAGCCGTTTCCGGAATCGGTTCTCTCCGAATCGGCGCGCTTCTTCCAGCACTCACTTTCCCTGTGGCCTTTCTTGCCACAGTACCAGCACTCCGTGATGGCCCACTCCGTGATGGCCTTCCCTTGCCGGTTCTCATCGCTTCGACTCCCCCTGTTTCCGGAGGGTCCGGAGTTGCTGTCGGCATCAGTTTGGTGCCTTCTTCCTTGATCTCGTCGGCCGCCTCCATTGCGCGCCGACTCGCCTCGTCCTCCACGTCCACGGGGCCTATCTCCCTCCGTGTACAACATTCTGTTGTCGGTGTGCGTGCTTGTAGACGCACCAGCGTGGTTCTCCTCTACCAGGAGCATTGACTGTAAGTAAAAAAAGGACGGCGTATTCTCCCAGGTACACACAACCGTTCGGAACGCTCCGAACTTCGACGCCAAACCTCCGAGACAGATCTGGCCCATCTCTCTCTCCTCGATGTTCACCTCTATGGAGGCGAGGGAGTCGCAGATATCCTTGATCTTTGAGGTATAGTCCGCCACCGACAAGTTGCGTTGTCGTAGGTTGCTCAACTCCTGTTAGAGTTGAAGCTTCCTGGTTGTGGTGCTCACGGCGAAAATCTTCTTCAGATTTTCCCACGCACCCTTCGGCGTCTTTGCATCCCGAACATAGCTCAATAGTTGTTCGCCCACACACAACGCGAAGCAGTATAATACCCTGCTCGCCGATTGCTCCCATGACGGGAAGTCTCTGTGTGTCAATTCGGGTGCCGCGTCATTAGCTCCTTCGACATAACTCCAGTACCCGTGCCCGAGCAGGTACTGGTGCATCTTGTAGGACCAAGACGCGTAGTTGGTTCTGTCGAGCTTCTCTGTTGGAAGCGAGCTCGCCATGCCTCTATCCATCGTTCTTCTTCGTCAAGCTTTGTCGGTTGCAGAGAGGTTTAATGGGGAAGCAAGTATAAAGACAGAACAGAAGGAAGAACACTCAGGTTTAATGGGGAGCTTGAGCTTATACAGTATACGCGGGAGAGACCAAGAGAATGAGAGAGAAGACACCAAAAGAGAACGTATATATATTTTATGTATAGAAAAAAACAACTAGCATATATGTGTTCAATGAACACTTTGTACAAGTCCTAGGAGGACTGACCGAAGTACTGACGGTACTTCAATGCTCTTCGCATGACTCTCTAGATTGGACCGAACCGTGCTCGAAACAAGCAAAGTCCTATTTTTCGTGACATCCTTCGACTCGTGCGTCCGGGAAAGCGTGGTTCTTCTTCTGGAAACCAACCGAGGTCTCACGACTGATTGGGCGACCATCAAAGAAGTATGCAATAGGGTTGACAAACGCCGAGATTGGAAAGAAAAGGGATCCTTGTCGGTCGGATCGGCTGTCGAAATCAGGGTCCCAAATGGAAGAAACGAGGAGGCGGCTCGAGATAGGTCCAACCTCGACGAACATAATCGCAGGACCTCCAGATCGCCCAAACCCGCCGAAGCGACGAGGGTCAGCCGCGCGACCGGTGACTGCTAGCAAATAAGAGGTGCGTATGGTGCGACGCCACCGGGCATGCCCGGAGAGAATGCATTGACTTCGGAGAAGCACTCAGGAGTAATGTAGTCTACCTTTCGAACGGTCGGGTACATGCAAGCGACACACGAAGACTGCTCGACACGAATTTCGGACGAGGTGGCATGAAGAGGCTAATGAAAGAGGTTGCAGCCCAGCACGTCAAAACCATCCACTATTCGGCTTCGGTCAACATCCGAGTAGGGGAAAAGGGTGCCAAACCCGATTCAAACCCTGGGTTTTGGCCGGCTATTCTCGAAACCTTGACCGGAGGAAGGTTGCAGAAGAGGGAAGCCGAGCGCGTAGAAGAACGTGTGCGCGAAGTTACCGGGTGGAGCGACCCCGTTGAAGAAAGCACCGGTTTTGTGGAAGCCCCGTGCAAGAACTACGAGGCCCTGATCGACGAAAGACGAGCGAGGAAAACTGGGGGAGCGGGCCCTTCGGGGAGGTATGACACCTAAAGCATGCCCAAAGAGAATGATGCCGCTCCGACCGAGTCTCAGGAGAAGGAGAAGGGCAAGATTCCCAGCTTCCGCGTAAGCTCGGAAATCGAGAAAACAACGAACCTACTAAAAGGTTCTCGAGGAGCGAGTTCTCGACAGTCGCATAGAACTCACGCTTAGGGAAGTGCTTGGTATAGCAATAAGGGAGTTCCACGACAACATCGTGGACCTCGTGAAGAGAAAACGTCTCGTGACGGAACCAGAACTCGAGAAGCTGGTTGAGGTGAGGGCGGCACTCCTCGACGAGATTGCCATGGAAGATGAGCTCGCAGAGAGCCACTACACCAAGCTGCACTGGGCAAGAGCTACTACAGAGACCCCTGTTCGAATCAGGAATGTCAAGGAACCGGTGGTGGCATTAATCGACCACGGGTCGGAAATCAACCTAATGTCCATGGACTTCTACAAAAAGGGAAATTGGCCGATCAATACCAAACACGGGTGGAAGATACGTGTGGCAACAAGAGCCAAGGAAGAGCTGCACGGGGCTTGCCTGAACGTCAGGGTGAGCGTCGGAGACGTCGACATAAACCAACACTTTTTTGTGCAAGAAACGTCCTCCCACCTGGTCATCCTCGGGGAACCCTACATCACAGCGGCTAGAATGGAGACGAAAGTGGTGGACAATAGTTCAGCCTATGTGAGGGTAAAAAGTCAAGACGACCGTCACTCCGTCCAATTTTTGACCGTTCGAAAGAACCACGAACGAAACCGGGACACCTTCGGAAATGACGATAAGCCGGATTTTTAGATAGGGCTTTTAAGGCGTGGGGCCACAATAGTCCGAACAACCGAGAAACTCCCCACACCCGTAAAATAGGTAGGAAAGTTTTGTTCTCCAACAACGGGGGGTGTACCATAGCCAACATCAGTGATAGAGAAAGGAAACGGGCTGAGGTACACTTGAGGGCGTGCGGAGCCTTAAGCCACGACGAAGGAATTAGGGAAGCCATGGAGGTGGTCTCGTTCGATGACACCTTGGGGGAAATCGGGAAGGTAGTCGAAGGAGGCCTAAGCGAAGACCGAATCATACTGGTCAACTCGATCGACATGTATGAAGTCATTGTGGACTTTGAAAGAGGAACCCGGGTGCATCGGATCGCCCGAGTAGACACTAAATACAAGACTGCGGACTAGAAGGTGAAGCCCGTCATGGCTCCCTTACCGGAGGGCAGTTGGGGACGAATAAAGGGGGTTGCTACCAACCGGAGCCTACGAAATTCGGCCGGCATAGGACACCGTTTCACCGACAAAACACTACAAGAGCTGAAGATCGGTGTCGGTGGCTTCCTACTGCCGACGGAAGAGGACCGGTTTAGAAGAATTCTCGAGAGGCAAGGGAAGGCCTTCGCATTCTCACAAGGAGAGATCGGGTGCGTCGACCCGACCATCATCGAGCCAATGGTGATCTTTACAGTACCACACATTCCATGGAGTCTCAAGCCGATCCCAGTACCGAGAGCTCACATGCCGATGCTGATGAAGCTTCTTAAGCAGAAAGTGGAGCTCCTCGAACCGGTGGTTTACGGTACCAAAGAAGAACGGCACGTTGCGGTTCATCCAGGACTTACAACCGGTCAACAAAGTGACTGTCCGCAATACGGGGGTCGGGCCATCGATCGATGAGTTCGCTGAAGCCTTCGCCGGAAGGTCCATATACTTAGTCAGAGATCTTTACTCGGGGTACGACCAATTCCAGCTCGCCATGGAAAGCAAGGACATCACGACGATGCAGACCCCTTTCGGCCTAGTTCGAATCTGTAACCTACCATAGGGTGGAACCAACTCGGTGGCACACATGGTGAACGCAATGAACAGAGTTTTTGAGGGACTGCATCCCGGACATCATCATGCCTTTCCTAGACGACATCCCTATAAAGGGGTGCCCGGAAGACGCTAAGGATGAGTCGATCGGCGCAGACAGGTGCCGAAGGTTTGTCGCGGACCACATCTCTACATCTAAGATACTACAAAGGCTCAAGGGCGCACGACTTACCTTCTCGGGAGAAAAGTCAGCTTTCAGACAACCGGAGATATTAGTGGTTGGCTACCTATGTGAGCCGTACGGTCGGAAGCCATCGCCGACCAAGGTAGACGCCATCTCGGCAATGAAGGAGGAGTGCGGGTCCATCACAGAGGTCCGATGGTTCCTGGGGGCATGCGCCTTCTACCACATATGGATCCCTCATTACGCGCACATCGCTGAACCACTCTACGGCCTGCTAAAGAAGAACAGGAAATTCGAATGGACGAAGGAACATACGGAGGCGGTCCGGAAACTAAAACGAATGCTTACCGCAGCACCGGCTTTGCACAAAGCAGAATACGCACCAGGAACTCTGGTCTACATCACTGTGGACACCAGCCCGACTGGGATCGGGTGGGTCATGAATCAAAAGGACGAAGACGGCACACGCTTCCCTATCTGGTTTAGTGCGAAGGTACTAAACGAGCGACAACGAGTGTACGCCCAAGTCAAGCACGAGCTGTGGGGTATCGTTTCGGCGGTCAAGGTCGACAAAGACTACCTAATCGGGATAGAAGTAATTATCGAAATAGACTGCTTGCCGATTCTTGGTATGGTCTCCGGATGCGCAACTCCCGACCTAGCCATGCTTAGGTGGATTGCATACATCAAGTCCCTGAACCCGGATATACGACACATCTCGGGTAAAGACAACGCCATGGCCGATATGCTTTCTAGAGCAAGATTTGAGGATGAGGACGGCATGGTATCAGAGAGCGAAGAAGTTGGCGCAGACTTCTTTGAATCACGGAGCTGGACGGGACGCAAATAACGACTCCGGTGGACGGGAAGCGGATAAAAGCCTTCAAGAGACGAAACGAGGAGGAACCGGACCCGGGAGCCGAAAGCACCAGTTCAGGAAGAGAGGACGAGTAACCGATGGCCCGGAATCCTCCACTAAATTCACCATCTGGCACATACTGGAGGATGTGCGGTTTAGTGGGGGTGGATGTCGTGAAGATTCCAGGCCATAGGTAGAAACAAGGTGAAACGCGCAGGAACACCGGTTTATGCGAGTGCACGCCTCAAGAGAATTAAATAGGGAAAGTACTACGCATGAGTATACGGAGGGGCACTAGGTAGTTAGAGCATTAAAGAAGAAATAGAACATCACATATGTAGGGAGAGTTACGAGGGGAGTGAATCAGGGGAAAGAATCTTGAAAGGGAAAGTGACGGGTCATGTATGCTTGTAACGGTCGCCCCTTGTGCTATAAAAGGGATGACCTTCAATTGTCTTCGAGAGGCCATTTTAGAGAGGAGAGTAAGGACAGGTCTTCGGAAGGTGCTTCCCCTGCACATGGCAGATGCCCGAGTGCTCCCGTCCAAGGGATCGACCTTCAGCGTGCCCACGTACCTTTGTGTCTGGCTATTGCCAAGCTCTGCGCTCTACCACCGGCTTTGATCCGGTTGTAATCACCCACAACACCGTGCACCTGTGTTGTTTAATAGAAACCTTCTCTACCTAACAGACGTTGTTCTCAGTGTCTTGCTCGTGTTTGCGTCTACGCATGACTCTCTTACCCTCTCTAGTTCGCTAGCCTTACTTGTTTTCCCGTGGTCTCGAGACCTACGCGATCCTCAAACTCCTCCCTCCTCGTTTTCTCGATTCCTTGGTTCGACACCCCCGTGGTCCTGCCCGACTTCTACACATCCGCGAGGATTTCCTCGACAACGTCAGATCAAAGTGAGTCTGATGAGGCCATGAGTGAAGACGGACCTCCAGAGCAAAGGTCGAAATATACCAAGAGGGACTTGAAATCGGCTAACAAAGGGTTGCGTTGATCAACCTGCCAAAAGAACCTCGTAATTAGGTATGGGTACAATGAATACATGGCACATAACTGTGCGTACATGACAAAGGTGGTGGAAATACGTGAGTCGGAGAGTTATGTGGAGGCGGCACTGGACACCAAATGGCAATCCACCATAGAGGAAGAATACGGGCACTAGCTGTCAATGAGACTTGGGACCTGGTTGACTCCCCCAAGGGTGTGAAGCTGATTGGATGCAAGTGGGTGTACAAGATCGAGTACAATGCCGACGTCTCCATCAACCGGTACAATGCCTGACTAGTGACCACAGGCTACGCGCAGTAGCATGACATCGACTACAATGAGACCTTCACGCCAATGGAGAGATGACGATAGTCTATGTGGTGTTGGCGGTAGGAGTAGCAAGGGGTTGGCATCTCCATCAAATGGACGTCAAGAACTTATTTCTTCAAGGGGATCTTGAAGAATAGGTATTTATGGTCCAATCCCCCGGTTTTCATTCGGAGATGAACAAGTCAACAGTTTGCCAATGAAGGAAGTCAGTTTACGGCCTCAAGCAAGCTCCATGTGCTTGGAACTCAAAAATAACGCAACCTTTGCGTAAGATGGGGTTGATGGTCTCGAAGTCTGATTGTTCCTTGTTCATTCGAAAAGGTCCACAGAGTTTGGTTTGCATATTATTGTATGTGGATGACCTGGTCATCACCACTACCGACCTTGCTGAAATCAGTCGACTCAAGTCCCAGTTGTCGGGCGCATTTGAGATGAAGGATCTGGGGGACCTTCGCCACTTCCTTGGGATCGAGGTGATCCGCACCCTAGAGGGTATACTAATCATTCAACGACACCATGTCATCAATATGCTCTTCAAGTTCAGCATTACGGATTGTAAATCTATTGCAACCCCTCTTGATAGAAACTTCAAGATTCGCCCTGGATCCGGAACGGCATGCAATCCGACATGGTTCCAACGGATAGTCAGAAGCCTAATATACTTGACCATCACATGTCTAAACCTCGGCTATCTGGTCGGACTGATCAGTTAGTTTATGTTACAACCATCAACGGAGCATCTTCAGTGGACGCATTGACTACAGTGATATTTGAGCGGCATGAAGGATAGAGGACTATTGTATCGACACGACATCACCAAATAGCGAGGTAGGAGTCTGATAGTTCGTCTTTTTGCTCCGAAAGCAGCTTGCATTTTATGAAAAACTCATCAGCCATTTCTTTAAAGGACATACGCTGACTCTCCATCTCGGCATTCTCCGCGACCATTTTCTCCTCCCGTTGGCGATTTCTTTCCTCCTCCCGGCGGTTCCATTCTTTCGCATAGTCGAGCGCGGCCTGTAGGTCTAGGACCTCCTTCGCTTTCTCTGCCACGGTGGCCGCGTATTACTCCAGCTTGCATTTGAGTTCTGCTTCTTTGCTCGCGGCTTGCTCTTGTAACCGGCCCACGGCTTCATTCTGCTCGTGTAACCTTTGCTCGGCCTGGGCTTTAAGCTTGGCCATCCGTTTGGAGGCTTCTTCTTTTAAGCGAGCCATGGCGTCTTGATGCCGTTGTTCGTGTCGCTCGGTCCGCCGTTGTTCTTCTCTAAACTCCGCTCGGTAATCCCGGAGCGGGGGTTCTGTCTGGGTTCCCACCTCCTTGGTTGGACAAGGGGGTGGTGTCTCTGTCTTCTCCATGGGCGTGACCGACTCGGTTGTTGTGAAGGCATCGACCATTTGTAACGAGTACATCAGTGTGCTGGCCTGGATTGTCAGGATTGAATCCGTGACGGTGCTTCCATCTATCATCGTTATGCTTGGAGGGGCTTGGTTGCTATGTTTTGGGGAGGGGGCTGGGAGTGCCTCGGTAGTCGGGGCCGGAAGGCGCAAGAGTTGCTGTTCTGGCCGGTTTTGCTCCCTGGCTGCCAGTTTCCGTTCCGCAACGTGCCATAACTCCGTAGCCACCTTGGCCTGTTTTTGGGTTGTTTTGATCTTTCGGGCCATGTCTTTGGCTGCCCGCGTAGTGCGATCCAGGTCCCTATATGCCTCGATTAGGTCCGTGTTCAGCTCGGGGACCTCCATGAGGAGAGCGGCGTGTTTTGCCTGCTTCTTCCTTCCTATTTTTTGTAGAGCCCGGTCGTCCTTGGGCTCAATTTCACCTAATAGCGCGCGTTGAATCATTTTTGTTTCAGCATGCTCTTCCTCCATTCGAGCGGCTGCCGCGACTTGTGCTCTGGCGAGGAAGTCGACCAGCTCAAATGTCGTGCCGAGGCGGAGCAGCGCGCTAAACTCGTATGCCTCCGCGGGGAGGTCTTTATAACCGACGACTTCATCCTCTGAGATCTGCGTTGTCTGCCCATGCTCGATCTTTCCCTGGTTAAGCGATGCCTCTACAGGGACGATGGCCAGGTTGCTCTGGCTGACAACTAAGGCTTGCTCCTGTTGTGGCCCTTTCTGTTCTATTGAGGACTCGCGGTTGAGTCGTCTTTTCTTGCAGGGTTGCGTTTGGGCTTTCAGGGCCGGTGGTGTCGTTTCCTCCGCCTGCTTCCTTTTCTAAGGCCGTGGTGGTGCTGCCTGCTGTGTGTTGGGGCGTGGGCTTGGCTCTGGGGGAGTTGCCGAGGGACGCGGCGTTGGCTGTCGAATGGTGACATCGTCGGCCGTGTTATCCTCAATGCCTGTCTCCTCCTCCCACTCTTGGCAGGTATCGAGAACTGCCCTTTTTTGTTGGGGTTGGGTGGGTGGTGATGCCGATGCGAGGTTTTGGTCGGTGGCAAGAGGTGAAGGCGGTGTGGGCTCTTCCCATGCTTTGTGGCTGAGGGTACCCAATTTGTCCTTCTTCCTTCGTGGTGGTGGTGGGGACGTGAGTGCCCGAGGGGAAGGAAGAGAAGAGGGCGGGTATAGAACCGTCAAAAAGTGGGTAAGAACAGACAACATCTTCTTACTTGACTGGAATGAGGTTAAGGCGGCGCCGAGTCCTTCGCCTGTGATGATTCCCCAGTCGATTCTGTTCCCTTCATAGGCGCTAATGATGATGGTGGCCTTGTTCTGTGGCATGCTCGTCGGGTTCGTATGCACGAACGCATACTCCATGAATATCCGAGCAATCTCCCCGAAAGCTCTGTTGGGGCCGCCATACGTGCGGTATGCCTTCCCTGAGGAAGAGTACTCACCGAAGTACTGTTTCAGCTTCGTTGCCGGGGGTATGTCGACATCATGGTCGCCTCCCCATTGCAGGTCCAAAGCAGCCCGAAGCACGTTGTTGGTGATGGCTTCGGGAGAAATACGTCTAGCCACTGCTTGGGCGTCCGGGTGCGCGGGGGCATCGATGATCTTCAGGTAACCTCCCATTCCTCGTTCCTGAAGCCAGGCGCGGGTTTCTGATGAAGTAGTGGAGGCATGATGGAGTGTGCCTGCGTGGAAGAATGAGGCAGAGTGATGAGGTGAGGGCGAGACAGAGAAGGAACAGATGACAGGCGAGGTGCTGCGGAGGGGCTGTGGGAGCGAAAGATGGTTTGAGAGCAAGAGCGTTTAGGGCGATGAGAGCGAGAAGGAGCTTCAGAGCTTGAGAGCGATGGAGGTTGGGAGCGATAATGAGCTTCTGTGTATGTACTGCGTTTTGGAATTGGTTTTACTATCTTACTCCTAGGGTTTTGTGCCATAAACGAATCCTAAATATTCTGAGTCGTGGGTGCCATAATAAGTGACTAGCGCCACGTGTCCTGAAGGTGAGTGGGGTGCTTCGAGTGTTGTGCATGGGCCTTAAATAGGTACTAAATGAGAGGTGGCTAGGGGTGCTCCTAAATTGTGGGTGCCTAGGTGGGTGGTGTAGGTGTAGCTAATCGACGGCTAAACTATGGTTAATCCTACCTACTTTATTAATTTCAAAAAGGTGGGTGGGTCCTTATCGAGGGGGACACGTGGCCTCCTCCGTGGTGGTCTCCCGAAGCTCATTTGTGTCGTGCGGCTCGGTAAACGGGTTGATTGTAGTGCCTGGATATGGTCGAAGTCGAAAACTATTGGCCCAGCTCTTGACAATGTCGCTGGCGAGTGTGCCGAGCTGGAACGTCTCGTTGAACTCGTCGATAATCCAGAATGGACCGGTCCACCGAAATCTTAACTTTCCCGGCATTGACTTGAGTCGTGTTTGAAAAAGAAGAACAGGTTTGCCGATGGTGAGCTCCTGCTCCAGCCCTTTTCGATGTTGATCCACGAAAGCCTTCCGTTGTCGTTGGCGTTGTTCGAGCTGGGCCATGCTCTCTATCTTGTCTTCGCTGAGTTCGAGGAGTTGTTCCAGCTGGTATTGCTCGGATTGGGCCTCGGGGAGCCGTGCTTTGACTTGAACTCGAAGGCTCGGGACTTGGAACTCGACGGGCATCACGGCTTCTAACCCGAACGCCATTCGAAAGGGGGTTGATTGGATGCTCGTTTTGAAAGTCGTACGATACGCCCAAAGTGCGCTCTGGAGCTTGTCATCCCAATCAATCCTGTTTTCATTGACGATTTTCTTCAGTATGGTTTGGAGGATTTTATTGGTTGATTCCGCCAAGCCGTTCGCCTACGGGTAGTATGGTGTGCTTTTCTTGTGCACCACCGTGTAATGCTGTGTAAGCTCACGTATTATATGATTGATGAAGTGTCCACCTTGGTCACTAACGAGCTCGATTGGGCATCCGTAATGGCACCAAAGATGTGCTCGTACACGAATTTAACCGTGGATGCCGCCGTGTTGTCTCGGAGAGCTTTAGCCTCGACCCATTTGGTGCAGTAGTCCATGGCCACGATAATCTACCTATTCCTTGTACGGGCCGAGGGTGGCTTGAAAGGGCCTACAAAATCCAAACCCCATTTTTGAAATGGGTCCAACGGGAGAATCGGCTGGTGTGGCATCCGTGATTGTTCCATTGGTTGCCCCAATCGTTGGCACAAATCGCACTGTCGGCAAAACTCGTGAGCATCTTTCTTCGTTGTCGGCCACCACAATCCGCTTTGCCAAACCTTCCTTGCCGTGGAATCCCCGGCGTAATGTCCCCCGGCTACTCCCTAGTGGGCCTCCTGAAGAACGGCGTTCTTCTCGAAATGCCGAATCGCTCGGTGCCATATGCCGTCCGAGCCTTTGTGGTAAAGAATGTCCGAGACGAGGCAAAAATTCCGACTGCGTACTACTAGGCGTTTCCTCGCGTCAAGGGGCATGTGCTCGGGAGGTAGGCCGGTACTGAGAAAATGGGTCATCTCTGTGATCCATTCATCTTCGTTATCGTCTAGCATCGTGGTCAGGTTAAATAAGCTGGTATCCGGTAAATCGTTGTACGTTGTTTCTGCCGGTTCCCCTGACTCAAGACGGCTCAAGTAGTCGGCGACGGCGTGTTGGACCCCGGGTCAATGCTGAATCTGGAAATCAAATTCTTGGAGTAGGAGCATCCACCGAGCCAATTGTCCGGCGAGGGCTTGTTTATTGACCAAATAAAGAAGGGCCGAGTGATCCACGTGAAAGGTAAACTTCCGGCCCAAGAGGTAATGCCGGAATTTATTGATGCTATAAATCATACCGAGGGCCTCTCGCTCGGTGGTGGAGTAGTTCTTTTCCGCGGTTGAGAGCCGTCGGCTGCTGTAGTACACGGGCCTATACCAATTCGAGAGTGTACATTGCATCAGGGCGCTTCCGATGGCGATGTCTGAGGCATCCACGAAGATATGGAATGGTTCGGACCAAACCGGGGGCTGGATCACCAGGGCATGTGAGAGCATTAGTTTCAGGGTTTGGTAAGTCGTGTCCTCAGTTGACGTCCATTGGAAGGGAAGGCGATGGACTGCCGCGTGTAAAGGTGTCGCAAAATCGGCCAGATGTCGTATCATTCGGCTGTGCCACCTGATTTGTCCCAAAAATTGGCTTAGTGCCTTTGCGTTCGAGGGTGCGGGGGCGGTCCGGATGGTCTTTACTTTATCCGGGTCCATAGCGATGCCTTCTTGACTGACAATGTGGCCGAGAAGGTTGCCGCTAGTGACTAAGAACGCGCATTTCACCGGGTTTAAGCTTAATCGAGCCTGGCGACATCGGTCCAGACAGAGTCGCAGCTGGGTCATGTGTTCCCGTTGATGGCCATACACGGCGAAATCGTCGACAAAGACTTGCATGAACGCCGGGATGTACTCGTGAAAGATTTCGGTGATGATGTGTTGGAACGTAGCCGGCGCCATTTTTAGACCGAACATCATTACTTCTGCCACAGAAACACCCCATTCCGTGACGAATGCAGTTTTCTCCTAATCCTTCGGGTGCATTCTTATCTAGTTATAGCCGTTGAACCCGTCGAGGAAACTGTAGCATTCGTGGTCTGCTACCGTGTCGAGGACACTGTCCGTGAACGGGAGAGGGAAACCGTCGGTGACCGTGGCCGCGTTAAGCTTCCAATAGTCGACGCAGACTCGGATTTTTCCGTTCTTCTTTGGGACGACTACGATCGGGCTCAACCACGTGGCTCGTTTGACAGGGCAAATGAAACCAACTCGGAGTAGTTTGTCGATTTCCTCTTTGACTTTAGCGGCGTAGTTGGGGTTCATCCTGTAGCGCCTCTGCTGAACCGGCCGAGTGTCGGGTAAGAGGTGGATTTGATGTTGGTCGTATTGAGGGTCCAGCCCCTTCATATCGGTGTAAGACCAAGCGAAAACATCCTGGTAGTCGGTGAGCAATCGTACGATGGATGCCCATTCCCCGGTTGGTAGATTATTGGCAATTTGTAACGTACGAGGATTCTCGTCCGAGCCGAGGTTTATCGTTTCCAGTGTTGATGCTTTGACCCATTGTGAAATGGCGAGCTCGTGTTCGAAAGCATCCCGAGCATGGCGTAGCTCCGCAATTGTGGTTGGATCCGGTTCATCTTGGGGCAGTGATTCCTCCGTGACTTCTTCGTCTTTAGGTGGCTCGATGGTTGGTATGGCGTTGATTTCGAAGAGTGGGATGATCGTGGGATGATCCTCTAGGAATTCATCGACCTCCTCATCGGCCAAACCGTCGAGCATATGGACCCCCTCCGCGTATAACGGCGAAGTGTTGAGGACCGCGGGGACGCGTTCTTCCATGATAATTCGGACCTTTGTCTTGCCTCATCGGAACGAGATCATGTTGCGTTGCCAATGCTGCTTGATATTCGATGTATGCAACCATGGTCTACCTAGTAACATTGGGTAGGCACCTTGTGTCTCCAGTCTTAGCACGACGGCCGAGATGGTGAACATGTGGCCTCCGAGTGTGAAGTCGAGGTGGTGGATTAAACCAATGGGGCGAACGGAGCGGGTGTCGGCCATCCAGAGCCAAAAGGGGCACGGTTCCCATTGATTTAGGCCGAGGTTGTGACAAGTTGTCTCGCTAATAATGTTTACGCCGGATCCGCCGTCTATGATGCATCCGTGCAAGTCTTGTCCTTTAATGATGATTTTCATGGCTGGGTTCTAAGAATCCATGAGTGGTGGACCTGTGCCTGGTTCGGTGAGGTGAACCAGTGGCGTTACAGGCTTAGTATTGGCCTAGAGTGCAGCCAGGGTGTCCCGAAATCTCGGCATGAGTGGTAACAGCTTATGTAGGGGCAGCGAGATGCGGGAGTTGGTAAGAGCATCCCATAGGTGGTCGTCCTCCTCCGACGTGGATGGTACCGAGGTTTGTGGTGCTCCACTGGGCCCGTCTCTCATGTTAGTTTGCATGCGCACGACATTATTTTTATTGGCCGTGTCGATCCATTCTGTTGCTGCCTGACGGACTTCATCTTGGATTTGCCACTGTGTAGTCTGCGCTTTACTCCGGGTAGTGACGGTTTGAACATCGGCCATGATACTGTTCACCGCGGGTGCCTTGCCACGGTCGGTTGTTGGGCATTGTGTGGCGTAGTGGCCTGGTTGGTTACATTTAAAACACGTAACGTTGGCCGAGCTGTAGGTGTCCGCTCGGTCTGTGTGTGGAAGCTGTTGCGGTTGATTCCCAGTCTCGTTTGGTGGTGGGTTGGTCCGAGGTGCGTTGGAGTTGTGCTGGTCATTTTGAGGAGCGTCTCGTCGGCAGTTGTCGTTATGTCTTCTATTGTTGCGTGCGTTGCAGTTGCCGTTTCGCCGATCATTGCGTGAGTTCCGTCGGTCATACCGGTCATCGCGATCGTCATCATATCGATCATAATCGTCGTGCCGATCATCGCGATAGCGATCATGGCGGTCATCACGTCGATAGTCGTCGTCTCGGCGCCGTCGATCCGGGGATCGCCGTTGATCGTTATCCTGGTCTCGGTAGGCATATCGCTCATCCTACCAAGAGTATGTATTTCTTGGCTCGATCTGGTGGACCGGTGCCGTCATTGTGCGGTTCAACATATTATATTCGCACTGCTCGACAGTGTGAGCTCGAGACTGACAGATCGGACACTGTGGTCGGTGGGGACATTCGAGGGCCAGGTGCCCTGATCCTGAACACGTCATGCATTGGAGAGCTTGGCGAAAGCGATTGTCCTCTTGGGGAAGAGCGTTTTGTAAGAATGTCATCGAGAAGGCCGCGCTGTGTTGGGTCCGATCGAGGGCGAGAACCCGCGCTATGACTTGTTCGATAGTATGGTTGGCGAAATTTGTAAGTGCGAGAGTCGTTCGAAGAGGCTCTCGTAAACTAGACAGGAAAGTGTCCGGTATATGATGTGCCGAGACATCATCGGCCACTTGTCTGTAGAGATCCTGGAACCGGATCGTGAACTGCGCGACCGTTTCGTGCGGTTCTTGGCATATAGAGAAGAATTGTCGGAGCAGTTCCCGTTTGGGCACCTCGCGATGAAAAAGTTCAAGGAACTTTGTGCGCACAATTTGGAAAGTGGTGGCCTCTCCTATTTCGAGGCGAGAGTACCATCGTGCGGCCGGTCCATCGAGGGAGAGTGTGAACTTGGCAATCTTTGAGGCATCGATTTCGGCCGGCGTGAGGCGGTGTGTTGAGTGGTTGGCCTACCACGTGGATATGAAGGCACGGATGTGTGACTCCGTGTCTGGTCCGTCGGTGTATCGTGGGTATGGGTATGACATGATGTCGTACTCTGGGTCTTCTGGTAGCACCGGGAAAGGGTTAAGTTCCGGTTGATTGACCTCCGAAGGGCTTGGCGGGGGTTTTGGTGGTGAATCAACTCGCGATCGAGTGTCCGGTGGCGAGGATTGCACTGGGGAAGCCTCCGATTGCTCGGGAAAGGATTGGTCAGTGACCGCCGAGTCGGAAGTTCCTTCGACTGGCTCAGGGCGTCGGGAAGGTGGCCAAGACCTCGTGGTGCGAGGGGGCACCATAACGGCGGCTGGTGGTTACCTTCAACGAGGTTCGCTGTGCACTCACGGCTGTAACCGGGCGTGCCAAATTGTGTTACCCGTTCCTTTGGGTGAACACCTTCGATAGACCTGCGGCTATCGGTATCCAAGGGCATGGTACATGAAGGCTCGTAAACAGAGGCGTCGTGAGGGAGAAAATAATCAGAGATAAAACACTAGCGAGATCTTGATAGGCGTGGATGGCGTTGAAATCATAAGTACGAGAAAAAGCACAGACACATGGAGCAAGATGGGCACAAATCAGATATATATTACTGCAACACCCAAAAGATTACAGAACACGGCCTACGGCTGGTGACCTTACAGGATTATCTAGTTACGATGGAATATGCTAGTGCTTCCGCCTATATTTTTTCTGCTCCTCCTCTGAGGTACTGGACCTCGTTTAAATAATGTTTCCCTAATACACAGCCGAGCCCGTGATACTCGGACTCAGCGTTCGCTGGCGTTCTTACCTACTCGGTTACACTACCGTTGTTCGCTAATTTCCTAATTTACATTTCTGTCCTCTAGACAACAATCTTAAGGTGCCTTAAAATCGGCTTACGCCCGAAATACAACTCATGTGCTAACAGTTTATCCCCGATCCGGTTTTGGATGTCGACGGCCGTCCAGACCACCTCAGCCTAGTAGAACTTGGGCATGCTCTTCTCCTCTAGCATTGCTTGTGCCACGTCGACAATTGATCGGTTCTTTCTTTCAGCCACACCATTTTGTTCTGGTGCATATCCGCAACCGAATTCTCTCTGAATTCCCATTTGTTGCAGATAACTGTTGAATTGGCCAGAAAAGTAATCTTTTCCGCCATCCGACCGTAGGCACTTGATCTTCCTTTCTGTTTCCTGTTCGACTAAACTCTGCAAGTTCCGGAAACAATCAAAAACTTCGCTTTTCCTTTTGATTAGGTAGATCCACGTGTACCGGCTATAGTCGTCGATGAAGGAATGAAATATCGGCTCTTGCCAAGACTAACGTTCTGTGTTGGTCCCCATACATCCGAATGTATCAAGTCAAGCTTGTTACGGTTCTAGTTTCTTTCGTGGGGAAGGGAATCCGGTGTTGCTCCCCGAGCTGGCAAGCGTCATATATTTGGGCCTTCCGGCCACTGAATTTTAGCAATCCGAAAACAACTTGTTTCGATTGCAGTTCTTGAAGCCTCCAATAATTGACGTGGTCGATCCGCTTGTGCCACAAATCGATTTCCGACTCGATCTTTTGACCCTTTGCGAACAAAGCGGTGCCTACGTCGTTGGTGTTGAGGATGAACATCCTCCTGTCTCAGTACCCTTGCACAATAATCTGGCCCTCTTCCTTAATGAAGCACCTGAGGTGCGTAAACCGCACCTGCATCCCTTGGTTGACGATTTGTCCAACCGACACCAGGTTCTTTGTGATTTTCAGAACATGTAGTACATTCATCATCTTGCCCTTTTGTCTGACATGGCTTAAAGGGACTTCTCTGACATGCACAATCGACTGAGGAGTGTCGTCTCCAGCTTTTCCAAAAATGAGAACCACTCTTCATGGCTCCTTCCGATCCTTTAGCGTAGTGCGAGCTATGTCAGTTCCCTTGTGTGTCCTTATCATATCCGGATTTATCCGAGTCGGCTCGCTTCTTCTAGCACTTGCTCTCACGGTGGCCTTTCCTGCCACAGTACCAACATTCTGTATTGGCCTTCCATTGTTGGTTTCTGGCACTGCTTTGACTCCCCCTGCTTGTGGAGAGTCTGGAACTGTTGTCGGCACCATCTCTGTGCCTTCGATTCTGCTCTTGTGGGCTGTTGTTATTGCATGCCGACCCACTTCGTCCTCCACTCCCACGGGGCCGATCCACCTCTATGTACAGCATTCAACTGTCCGATTGAGTGTGTTCCTTGACCCACTCAAGTGGTTTTCTTCGACCATGAGCATCGATTGCAAGTCGAAGAAGGACAGTGGCTTCTCCCAGGTGCAAATTGTCATCTGGATTGGCCCGTACCGATGTGCTAGACCACCGAGGCAGATCTGGACCATCTTGTCCTCGTCCACGGTCATGTTGATGGACCCGAGTGTGTCACAAATCTCCTTGATCTTGGTGGTGTAATCGGTGACTGACATGTCCCGTTGCCGGATACGGTGAGGTCTTGCCAAAGCTGCAACTTCTGAGCCGTGGTACTTGCGGTGAAAATCTTCTAGAGATTTTCCTAGGCCTCCTTCGGCGTTTTTGCATCCCTGATGTAGCCAAGCATCTGGTCGTGCACACAGCATGCGAGATAGTACAATACTCAGCTCACTCCTTGTTCCCACACTGGGAAGTCCTTGTGTGCCAAATCCGGCACTACTACATTTGCTCCTTCCACGTAGCTCTAGTATTCGTGCCCCAACAGGTACTGGTGCATTCTGTCCATTTACGACCAGGATGCATAATTGCTCCGGTCGAGCTTTTATGTTGGAAGCGAGCTCGCCATGCTTCTGTCCATTCTAATCTTTGTTTATTGTTCTTTACTAGGTATTAGGGTTTGTCAAGCCTCGTGCTTTGATACCATGTCAAAGTTAATATGTGGAAGATTTGACAACCCGGTTTGTCTGAATAGCAACAGAAAATAGAGACAAGGTTTAATGGAAGCTTGAATCACAAAGAGCGGGAGAAACAGAGAGAGCAGAACACTAGAAACTTAACTAAATAATAATAACACTTTGTACATACAATGTGCTCACTGAGCACTTTTATACAAGTCCATAAAAGGACTCACAGAAGTACTGACAAGTACTTCAATGCTCATACGAGCGACTGACACTGACTCCCAAAAATATGCCTACTTACTAGGCTACATTCGTAGGCCTCTAATCGCCTACCGGTTGCAATCTGATCTGGCTCTTGGTTTCGGACACCGATCCGGTTCTTCGTTCTGGATACCGATCTGGCTCTGGCTTATTTAGCCGATCCGAATCTGGTTGAGCTTGTCCGCTCAACACCCATTGACAAATGTGTTCACATGTTTACCATCCTCGGGTGGAGGAAGTGTGGTTGATTACACATTAATGTTGGCATGTGATCTATCATTGGTGAATGTGTTTAAAGTTGGTTCTCTATCTCCGGACTCAGACCACAAGTCATTGTACTTAGAGCTTGCAATTCCACATTTCACCAATAGATGACATGGAGTGAAAGTTGAAATGAGATGTATCATCCAACCTTGCTATGACAAAGCTAAGATGTATGCAAATGAGGTGGAGAACCATTTGTTAAATTTTTCTCTAAGCAACAATGTTAAAGAAAATTGGCAAGAATTGAAGGATATCATCCTTAAGGTTGGATATCAATACTTTAAGAGGCATGTGGATGGGCATAAGATGTGTAGTTTTCCATGTAATTCTTGGTTCGACGATGAATGTAAGATGTATCTCAAATGGTTTAAGTCCATAGAAGGGGAAAATGAAAAGATTGTTGCATGGCATCTATATAAGATAGTGAGGAGAAACAAAAGAAGATATTTCCAAATGCAAGAGATGAAAAAGAAAAACTTGTTTAAGCTCAAACCAAAATTAGCATGGGGACAACTCAAGGGTAAGAAAGAAGATGTCAAATGACAATTTACAAATGAAGAGATGTTAGACTATGTACAAAGGCTATATATGCATGAAGGTGTGGCTCCTATGGTTGAGAAAATTGAAACACCATGCACTACATATATTGTTATTGATGATGTCAATTAGGGAATAAAGAAGATGGCGAGTGGGAAACCAACAAATGCAACCTACATCTCAAGTGAGCTTTTAAAATGAACAATGCCACATACTCGTCACTGGATAATGACAATTATAGAGCAAGCTATAAAACAAGGATTTCCAAATGATTGGCTTATGAATTGGATTAAACCAATATTTAAAGTCGGAGATAAGAATCAAGTATGAAATTATCGTACAATAATGGTGAGCTAAACTATTGCTAAATTATATAGAACTATTATGGAGCAAAAGGTAAGCACATGGGTTGAAAGTACAAGCAAAATAGCACTTGGGCAAGCAGGATTTAGACCAAAACACTCCATTGTGGATCATTTGGTCACGTTGAGAGTAATCAAGGAAGAGAGTCGACTACAAGGAAAAGCACTTTATTGTTGTTTTGTTGATTTCAAGAAAGCTTTTGATATTGTACCATGAAGTGAGCTTCGGAATAGAATGATAGAGATTGACATGCTATTAGAGTACCGAGTTGCTATTGCATGCCTATATGAACACGTTAAATGCCAACTAAAAATGGATAGTGGATTCTCAAAGCACTTTTTAAGTAACATGGGGGTCAAGCAAGGATGTCCACGATCACCTACAATCTTTGGCTTATGTATTGATAAATTAGAAGTGGTGAATAAGGTTGCAAGAGAAGAAGGATTGAATGACCCCAAATTGATGCAACATGTTATCTTATTGCTTCTATATGCAGATGATGTGGTACTCTTCTCATATGATGTTGATAGTATGCAACATTTACTTGGTGTATTAGAAGAATTTTGCCATAGTAGTGGACTAGTAGTGAATGTGGAGAAAACAAAAATGATGATAGTGCAAACCATCCAACCTCATCATTACCCTATGCTCACATATAGAGGAGAACATATACAATTTGTTCGAAGCTTTAAATATCTTAGTATTGATGTACCCACCACAAATAAATGGAGTGCATGCTTTGATTCTAGGCTCCAAGCCAATTGGAAATCGTATTACCTTTTGGAGAACCAATGCAACCAAAGTGATACTTGTGGATGGGAAGTAAACTAATAGTGTTCAATGTCATGGTAACTCAAGTATTGCTTTATGGAGTAGAGGTATGGGGTGGCACCATCTCTCTTAATGCATAGAATGAGATTGAGAAAATTCAAAAGATGTTTTTAAGGGGGCAATTAGGAGTTAAATGCAGTACCTCTTACCGATTATGCTCTTGGAAACAATTGTTCGACCCACAAAATTATTGGCACTCCAAAAAGTATATAAATACATTACAAAAGTCAAGAATATGCCATATAATCGATTACCACATCTTGCTTGGAATGTTGGATGTAAGCTACAAAAGAATCATAAAAGTAAGATTCTCTCATCCGATTGGGTTGTTGACATAAGGAAATGGTTTAGAAGATGGGGTGTGTGGATGATCTTTTAGAGCTTTCGAGCAATGCTATGCAATATGTAATGATTGAGGAAAGGTTGGTGGAATCATTAAGGATGAAGTGGGAAGATGCTAAGAGGACAAATTGCAAATGTCAACCTTGAATGTTGGTCTCAATATAAAGCAAGAATGCTTATTGATCATATCCAACCTTATCTCATTACCAATATGAGTAGTAATGCTAGTAGAGCCCTTACACTACTTCGCACTCGATCTCACAAGTTAGGAATTGAAGTTGCATCATGGTATCAAAATGTAACAGACTTGGAAGACATGCAAAGTATGCAATGAAGGCATGGTAGAGGATGAATGTCACTTGCTCTTCACATGCTCGACATATAATGCAATTCGTTCAAGATATGCTAGCATACTAAGAGGGAGTGATAACTTAAGTGCCATACTTAAGACACCACCGAGAAGGTTGGGCTCATATGTGTATGCTTTATTCACACATAGAGACTTTGTGCTTCAATGTATGAATACCCCTTCTTAGGAAGGAGACACATATCAAGAACACATGTATACTCTGGTCCCATAGGTCAAAATTGGCCTCTTTATGGACAATAAAAAATTCTAATTCTAATCATGGTCACTAACATGCCCTTTGGAGACATCTGACATTAAATGCACAGTTCTATAGAGCAAGGTACAACTTGCAATTGTGATACCATCTCTGAATACAATGTTTTGCTTTAGACTTACTTTAGCCACTCAATTTACATTATACAAAGGTGCCTACAAATCCAAAATGTGCACACACATGAGGAAGCAAAATTTGAAGGAAAAGTGTAATTATTCCAAATATTATATATACATATGACTACTAAAATTCCTCAAGCATGATAGGATGGAAAAATAGGCATGGTTAACATTCTTTGCATTCTATACATGATTGGTATAACAACTGGGTTGTAATGACCTTATTCCCACATCTCCCTTTCCCATACATATCTTTATATGTTTCCTAAAAAAGCAAAAAACATTTAGATCTAATAATCACTAAAATATCATGTTTTCTTGCCTTTGATTTTTAAAATGAATGGTGAGAAAACCAGCAGTAAATTTGAATCATGAGCATGATTCTCTATATAATAACATTGTATGCACAAAGGCCTTCAAATGACAGTGGCATATGATACCAGTTGGGCCTTAATACTTTGATAGGTAATGAGAGCAGCAAACATCATAAAACAATTGGCTGCAAACATGTTTGATTTTACTACATGCATGTTATATTCGTATGGGAAAAATCATTGATCATCTCTAATCTTTCTATGCAATGACATGTTAAGCCTAAGGAATATACACGTAATGTTGTAGGACAACCATAAGCACAAAACAAATGCACCTAATCCGAATCCACCAGCAGTAAACCATATCAATAAAAGGAAACCTAAAGAAGCCACCCACCATGCTAGAACTGCATGCAATAGTGACAATAATAGTAGAACTACAAGCAAAGCTGCGAGACAAAAGAACCTTATAACTTTCCATAGCTTCCGCCTCACCATCCTTCGAAACCTTCGACCCTCGATCACAACAAAATGTAAGCAAGATGATATGACTTCAGCATCAAAGAATATATTCAATAGGTAGTTCTTCTCCAAACTTATCATTGATGTTGTACTACTACCACCCACTTGTCGATACGAAGCTTTGTCCATGGCTCGAAGCAAGATGAAATTCTTGGGAAACTCTTTTACACCTCGCCACAAGCAAGGGCTATGACACTCTGGACAGTCAATGCATTGTTGACCTAATCTTGATTCTAAAGGACGATTCATAAGGCATGATTCACATATTGTATGACCGCACCTGAGGATTCTTGGGATACGAGTGCTATCATCAAAATAATCCCAGCATACAGGGCACTCTGGTATTCGCAGAGTCCACATCCTGGCATGATATATGAATTCTTGTATTGAACGAATTTGGCAACAATACCCCTTTTGAGATGCAGAAGACAAGAGGTTATCTACATTCTTCTTTGATCACATGGGCAAATCTAGCCCAAAGTCCTGCCAAAATAATTGAGTGACCATATCTTTGTTTTTATAAGAATAGAGAAAAAAATAGACCTCTCTCTCTCTCTCTCTCTCTCTCTCTCTCTCTCTCTCCTTTAAATAGCCAAAATAAGGATGTACAGTCTCATGATCACTATTGAAACATCGCAGACACTACACATAGATGTTGACATGGCATCCATACAAGGAACCACTACACCAACAATAGAGATCATAAATTTGTGCACAAGTGATTCATGGGATGTCAAAAGATGGTGTTGGCTACATAATCTTCATTGTGCTCAACTCTAATGTGGGTTGCTCAGGGTTTTCAGAGTCATTCTGGCAGGTCATGATAACAGTTGATAGCCACACAGAGAGAGGCAGTGTGTGTGTGTTTCATCAAAATGCTCTACTGTAGCTCCAACATCCATACAAGTATTCATGACACCATCAATCAAGATTCTAAATTTGTGCACGAGACGATTCTCGGGGTGTCAACAGATGATGTTGTCCGTATGATCTCCATTGAGCTTAACTCTCATGTGGGTTGCTCAGGGTATTCCGAGTCATTCTGGCATGCATGCTAACAATTGATATCTGGAGAGAGATGGAGAGAGAACGTGTGTCTGTATGTTCAGATGAGTTGGTAACATTGTCCGGCAGCGACTAGAAGCTCATGGGTTCAACCCCCTGGATTCCAGCGGATCTAGTAAAGGAGTGTCCTTAATGAGATTTGAACCTGAGTGCATCTCAGCCAATCAGTGTGAAGATGCACATGTGTATGTGACCTCCAGGCTCTAGATATATACTGTGATGTAAGATTGAACTCAAGACCTCACAGGTACTAAGTTCAGTCTCATAACCTTTGGATAAATATCAAGAGGTTTCTCACTCTTTTTCTTTTTTTTGTTCCCTTTTTCATGATTTTTGTATTGGGTTGTACACAACCCCTAATGACCAGCCATGTTTGTATCGATCTTGAGATGTATCAAGCAACTCTTATTCCAGGTGGTTCCTTTTCTGAAAACAAATTCAAAACAAAATAAAAAAACTAGTGCTCTATCTTTAAATGCATTTTTGAAATAAGATATCTACAAAACCAATGCCTTTGCTCAGTTTTGAAGCATTTTGGCACCCACATCTCCTTGAGGATTGGTGTGCTTCTTCATGTCATGAGGAACTTTTAAGCACATGTCATCATCAAGAGAAGGGTTGGCCCACAGAATCGCAGTATGTAAACTCTCTATATATCATGTGCATTCAATGCCTAAATTCAAAACCTCCTTTTATGTCAAAAAAATTTAATCATACATTTTTCTATTCAATTTGCAATATGCTATATCTTGCTTTATATGGTATCACCCTCGAACAGTTTGTCGGAAGAAAATTTTATTATGACCTCACTTTGTAGAGTTACATATTTCATAGTAATCGCCCTGAGACTTTCACTTTCAATGTCCTCTATATTCTTCATGTCCGGACAATGAATCTATGTTAACTTTGTTTTGAATTTTCTGAATTATATCCAAATTAAATACCCTTAGTCAGCCCCCAATATACATGCAAGATGATTGATCGATTGTTTTATACTTTTCTATTGAGGGAACCAGCAGTGTGATCGAATATAATGTTTCTGAAATCTACAGCACAACTAAATTCTACACATATCTACCAAGTGAGTGACCAGATTCTAGTTGAAGTCTTATCATATTTTAGAAACAAAAATGATTCATAGCTTATATTAGATTTTACAAAGAAAGTATACAGAAGAATAAAATTCAATGTAATTAAGATCAGGTACCTACCATTCAAATGTCAAGAAAATGATAAGACTAAAATTTCTCAACAATTTTCATGCAGCAAAGATTAACAATATGATAAAGAAATAACAGAAACATCTGTTTAAAATAGCTAGAGACATTTTACACAACAGAAGATATGTAACTATATTAATGTGAAAAGTAAACATCGAGCTAAGAAGTGCCAAACAAAAATCTAGCAGAAGAAACATTTGTGTAATGAAACATGGATGGTGTACGCAAAACCTTGTGATCATTTGTTCTACCAAAAAATGTATCTACAATGGACTGTGCAACATGCAAGAAGAAAGGAATTGTGTATTGATGTTGGTCTTTGAACCTCCACAACTTAATTTTCCTTGATGGAGGAATTAATGTCCTCAGGTAATAGAAGACCTTCCATTAATTTCTCTAAAAGTTTCAACAGCATGTTCAATTACTAATGTTTCAAGCTACAAAACCAATGGAAAAGCTACATAGCATGATATTTATTCATTCATTGAATCATGTAAAAAGAAAAACATGATGAAGTTACACATTTGTTCCCAAACTAATGGAGAAATCAGATGTGAAGCATACAAATAAAGAGAGAGTTTCAAGATACTAGATATTTGAAGATCTTGATATCTTCGATGGAATCATATGAATGATGGATTGGGGAACAGAGGGTTAAGAAATTTACAAAATCTCATAATGAAATGACGAATATATTTAAAGAAGAGTTTGGATCAATGATTTCTACACCCTAAAGTCCATGTCTGTGTGTGTGAGCGCATCTCTGTGTACATACCTTGTATAGCATTTGCCTCTGATTACTTCTGTTTGTTAGTAGGAGGAGCCAATGTTGAAGAAGGAGCCCACATCATTTTTTGCTCTCACCTTACCTCAAACACATACACACACACAAAAATACATGCAACTTCCTCTCAAACTCTGATGTGAAGCTCTCTCTCTCTCTCTCTCTCTCTCTCTCTCTATGTAGTATTTATGTATGTATTATGCACATACATATGGGTAGTACTAGTAAGAATGCATCTCTTAGCTTTGGACAGAACACACTCATCATATATGTATCACTTTAGTGCTAGTGCCACCTCAGATCGTCGCGTCCTATGCCAACCAACAATCTCTCGCATATGTCCGTACTTAAATCACTTCGCTTCTTCGCTCAGATTGTTGTGTCGAGTGCCCATCGCCCCTAACCTACGCTTAGAAAGGCCATTTCGCATGTGCGAAATGGGGCTTTGTTAATACTTGCCTTTTGGGCATCGGCTCGCGCAGCTTCCCTTTGGTGCTCGCACTTTTTATTTATTTCGCAATGTTGCATAGAAAAAGTTATCATAGTTGCAAGCCTAGGTTTGGCGTGGATGGTAGATTAATTGTGTGTGGATGCTTAAATTCTCGTTTGGGATTTTTGTTGATAGTTAAGCAATGAGGTTCAAATATGTCGAAAAATCTTTGAATGTGCAACATGTGGCGGAGGGTAAGGCCAAAGAACCTTTACAAGAAGTTGTGGTGCATGATCATGAGGATGTAATGGAAAGGTGAGTGGTTAAGGCTAAGCATAGTCTTAAGGAAGGGGTGGAGACCTTTCGCATGAAGGTTGAAAGAGATAAGGACATCAAGTTCTTGGTGTTACGATCGGATGATACTCCTAAGGATATTCTTGAGGAGGTTTCACATTAAATTCCTTAGGAAAAACCGGGTAAATTTTGTGATGTGATAATGGATGTTGATTTAGATGTAGGTGGCCCCTTGCATATGCAAATTATATTGGAGCAAAACTTGTTTTTTAACTCAAGAGATGTTCACCTTTCTATGGGACTATAGGAAGGGTTTCTAAAGTTCAAATGAGATTCATAAGAAATAAAATGGATGGATGGCATGGTAATTTTGTTGGGATGGATGTTCATCTAATTTCAACGATGTCTTTATTCCCTATACATCGTTTCTGTCACAAAACGATCCAAATGATATGAGGGTGATTATGGATGCCCTCAAATTGTATGGATTAGCTGCTAGATTGCATGTTAACTTCAACGAGTCCAAACTCCTACCTTTGACACCATATAGTTGGCAATGGGCATCAACTTTTGTGGCCAAGTCAAGTTGTTAGCCCAAATGAAATGGTTAAACATCTTGGCTATCCATTGGGATGGAATGTAACAGGGAAAAGAAAGGTTGAATGGGTTCTGCAAAAATTGAGACAAAAGCTAAGCTATTGGAAGATTGCAACATGGCCGCTCCATGTCAAATTGAGGATAGTGCAATCTATATTCATGACTTACATGTAGTATTACTTATTTATGATTGATTGGTCTAAACACATGATACAAAAGATTAACTTTGAAATCATAAGCAACTTTTGGTGCTCTAAGCAGTCACATTGAGGTATACGACTCCTATCACTAGAGAAGATATGCCCTCTACGATTGAGTGGAGAGCTAAATATTCTTAATTTGTAGTTGCATATGTTGGCTATAAGAGCTACTTTACTGCCAAAATTTGCTAAAAAACATTGCCTTGAGCAAGAATGCTATCTGATATGTTTGACCATTTGAAAACCAAGTCATTTGGCTCATGGGATACTAACCATTGGGATGTCGTCTTTGGAAAGCTTGACGAACACATCAAAGGTTGTCCATTTAGCTCAAAAAGCTTCTAAAAAGAAGGGGCTAAAATTAATTGCAGATGTGGTAAATGACCAAGGTCACTTATTGCACTTCGATGACATGACATGTCGTTATAGTCTTGGGCCACATCATCACGTTATTTGGAGTTGTTGTTGGGTGGGGGGTGAAGCTAAGAATGGCTTCACCCCCCTCCCAAGGGGGTTACGTTAGAGAGAGAGCAAGAGAGAGACAAATAGGAAATGATAGCAAAATGAGTGGGGAAAAAACTATATTCCTTATGTGCCCCCATAAGGGGTTTTTATAGTACATAATGTAACAGTAAATAATATGTCCGTTACAAAAAGAGACCGTTACATTCTTGTGACATGCACATAATTGTGCATGTGCTCACACATACTCATCCTCACACTCATATACATTACACATACCAAACAACCCCTTTAACGTGTTTTACCCTTATACCGCCCCGTACAACTCCTACGGGTAACAGGAATCAAGTCATAGAGTTGGTACTTTCCTTAGTACCTGTGCCACCTCTGGATGGAGATCACACGATTCAGGACTAGATGTTACAAAAAGGGAACATTGTCATTCCAATGAATAACATTACAACACCAGTCTTTAGCCCTTAGCCTACTCTTTGTAAACCTTGTTTTCTCATAATATAAACTCATTTCCATTTCCTCTCTCTCTCTCTCTCTCTCTCTCTCCACCCTACTCATGAGTCATGACAGTTTGAACCAAATGAGTTATGATGAATGAGTAAATACTTATTTATAGGTTCTTATGGAGTATTCTAGAATGTTCTAGAGTATTTAAGATATTTAAGATATTTAAGCTAATCACGAAATATTCTAGAATCTTCTAGAATATGTCAAATTTCTTCTAATATTAATAATATAGTTATTATAATTATACGTCATATATGTTATCATAATGCTCAAAGGTTTGACATATATACAAAGGGGTTGTGAGTTCGAACACTTATAAGCCAAAATGTGGGTCTTCATGACACTCATGACACTATGGAGGTGGCACCATCTCATGGAGTCAAATGTTACGGGCATGACGATATAATATCCCGTGGTAAGAGTGTACTATAGTATTCTATACAGATGGATAAAGTGTGAGGGTTAAACGAGAGTGTAAATAAGGGAAGGATTACTTTAATACTTGGGATTGAGACAACTCATTAAGGCCAAGTGTGAACTTGGTTGGGGGCCTTAGGTCTAGCTATAAATATAAGGCCTACCTACCCTCATTGGAGAGATGATCGACTATGTCGAGACTTTGAACTCGTGGTGATCAAACTCTTGTAGTGAGCGCGCTAGTACCAAGTACAAATCGATGCCACGACGGTGGTATGGGACGCCAATTGAGGCTTGAGTCTGTCTTGATCGCTTCGCTCGGGGGTAGTCGGATGGATCAACACCCTTCTTTTTTTCTCTCCTTTCTTTTCTATCTATCTATATTATCCTTATCTCATGCTTACATTAGGCTCAAGCTCTAATAGTTGGTATCAGAGCCTTGATTACTAATGTTTCTTTTGATGATTGTTTAAATTTTGTTGGATGGTGATCGATCGATGTGCAGTCGAGCTTGATTCAGAAACACGGGAACAAAAGAACTTCGGTATTCCTTTCTTTCTTTCTTTTATATTATTTATTCTCCCATTCTAATCATGTTCATGTCATTTTGTATTAATTTCAATCATGAAAATATGTTGTAGTGGTAATAATTGGTTGAATAAAACGTTTACATATGTGTATGAGGTCAATACCTCAATTGACATATAATTGATATGTGATTTGTGTCGTATCCGTACGAGGTCTATATATCAATTGCGTATTACGTTCACATACATATGTTACATATGCGTATGTCAATACCTCAATTTCTATGTATTTGATATGCGATCTGTGTCATATGCGTAACAGGTAAATACTTCGATTGCGTATTACATTCACCCTTATTTTGGATGTTTCGTGTGCATAGAGGATAGAGGCTACATGCCTCAATTATGTATGTCGATTACATAATTCATTGGCAATGTTATTGTTGAGCGGGCAAGCTCAACCGGATTCGGATCGGCTGAATAAGCCAGAGCTGGATCGATATCCGGAACGGAGAACCGGATAGGTGTCCGGATATATCGGTATCTGGAACCTAGAGCCGGACCGGAGAACCGGATCATACTCCGGAATAGTGAGAACTGGTAGGCCGTTGGAGCCTACGGTCTGAACCTAGTACGTAGACATATTCCTTGAAGTTAGCGTCAGTCGCTCGTATGAACATTGAAGTACATGTTAGTACTTCTGTTAGTCCTTTTAAGGACTTGTATAAAAAGTCTTATGTAGGACATTTTATGTACAGATTGTGATTATTTTTTAATTGAGTTTATGCTATTCTGCTCTCTTTGTCTCTCCCGTGTACTGTGTATTCTTGAGCTTCCATTAAACCTTCATTTATGTTTTACTGTTGTTATCTAGCTGAGTTGGGTTATCAAAGCTTCCTCATATTAACTTTGACATGGTATCAGAGCGCAAGGGTTGAGAATCCTCTGCTGCTAACGAGTGACGCTTGCAGACAAACCCTAACACCTGGTAAAGAATAGGAAGGAGAGAATGGACCGAGGAATGGTTAGCTCGCTCCCAATGGAGAAGCTCGACAGATCCAACTATGCATCCTAGTCGTACAAGATGCACTAGTACCTCCTTGGGCATGGCTACTGACTGGGGTTATGTCAATGAAGATAACGATGCGGCACACATGGACTTCTCAGCTTGGGAACAAGCAGCAAGCAGGGTAATGTACTACTTCACCTCTAGTGTTGGTGATCAGCTGCTCAGCCATATTTGGGACACCAAGACACCAAAGGAAGCTTGGGGAAACCTGAAAAAGGTCTTCGCGAAAGCACCACAGCCCGGAAGCTACAACTTCGACAAGAGTTGAGCAATGTCCGATAGAAGGACATGTCGGTGGCCGAATACACAGCCTGGATCAAAGACATCTGCGATTCACTTGCCTCCATCAACGTGATCGTCGAGGAGGATGAGATGGTGTAGGTTTGTCTCGAGGGCCTGACGTTGAAGTTCGGAGCATTCCAAACTACGGTATGTACAAGGGAGAATACACCCTCTTTTTTCGACTTATAGTCAATGCTCCTTGTAGAGGAGAATCATGCGGGTGCGTCGACATCAAGATGTTGTACATGGAGGAAGAGAGGTCCTGTGGTTGTGGCGGATGAGGCGGATTGACGCGCAATGCAGGCGGCTGACAAGAGCAGAATCGGAGGCACAAAGATTGTGCCGACAACAATTCTGGATCCTCCAGAAGCAGGGGGAGTCAAGGTGGCAGAGCCGAAAACCAACAAGGAAAGGCCAAAACGGAATGTTGGTATTGTGGCTGGAAAGGCCACAGAGAAAGAAAGTGTTGGAAGAAGAGAGCTAATTCAGACAAAGATGGATTGAGCCAATAAGATGCGGACATGCATCATCGATTGCACTTCGTTGGAGGCTTGGAGAGAGCCAAGTTGGGATTGGCCCTTGTAATGAAGCATAATGCCAATGGGATGGGAGTATCTGACTTGAAGTCGGAAGAAGCTTGGTATGTGGACTCCGGAGCTTCAAACCACGTGACGAACCACAAAGAGTGGTTCTCCTTTCTCGAGAAGCCAGGGGTAGTCGAAACTGGGGATAACACCCTACATCCCATTGTGCACATTGGAGATGTCCCTCTGAGCCATGTCGATCAAAAGGGAATCATGAGGAACGTCTTGCATGTACTAACAATCACCAAGAACTTGGTGTCGGTCGATCAGATCGTAGATCAAGGTATGCAGGTTCGGTTCGCTCACCATGGATGCTTCATCAAGGAGGAAGGCCGGATCATCGCGCAAGGGCACCGGGATGGAAGAATGTTCATCCTCGGAACTAATGATGTTGGCACCACTATGTTGACCAGACAAGCTCAATTGGATCTGGATCGGCTGAAAAAGCTAGAGCTGGATCGGAGTCCAAAACGAAGAGCCGGATCGGTGTCCGGAACCAGGAGCCGGATCGGATTGGAACCGGTAGGCCGTTAGAGGCCTATGAATCTAGCCTAGTTCCTAGACATATTTTTTGGGAGTAAATGTCAGTCACTCGTATGAGCATTGAAGTACATGTCAGTACTTCTATCAGTCCGTGTAAGGACTTGTATAAAAGTGCTCAACCAAGCACATTGTATGTACAAAGTGTGATTATTTTGAATTTCATTTATGCTTTCTGTTCTCTCTGTCTCTCCTATGTATTCTCTATTCTTAAGCTTCCATTAAACCTTCATTCTTTGTTTTATTGTTGTAATCCGACTGAGCCGGTTTGTCTACAAGCTTCCGCACGCTATTCTTTACATGGTACTAGAGTGAGAGGGTTGAGAACCTCTGTTGCCGACAAGCGCTTTTCTGAAGACCTTAACCACCAGTAAAAGAATAGACTGAAAAGAGAAGGTATGGATAGAAGCATGGCGAGCTCGCTTCCTACAGAGAAGCTCGACTGGAGCAACTATGCATCCTAGTTGTATAAAATGCACTAGTACCTGCTGGGGCACAAATACTGGAACTACGTGGAAGGAGCAAATGTAGCAACGCCGGATTCGGCACACAAGGACTTCCCGGTATGGGAACAAGGAGCGAGCTGAGTAGTTTACTATCTTGCATCCTATGTGCACAACCAGATGCTTGACTACATCATGGATGCAAAAACGCTGAAAGAGGCCTGGGAAAATCTCCGAAAGATTTTCGCCACAAGTACCACGGCTCGGAAGTTGTAGCTCCGGCAAGAGCTTAACAATATCTAGCAACGAAACATGTCAGTAATCGACTACGCCACCAAAATCAAGGAGATTTGCGATGCACTCGGGTCCATCAATGTGATGGTGGACAAGGACGAGATGGTTCAGATTTGCCTCGATGGTCTAGCACACCGGTACAGACCAATCGGGACGGCAATTTGCACCTAGGAGAAACCATTGTCCTTCTTTGACCTATAATCGATGTTGATGGTCAAAGAAAACCACGTGAGTGGGTCAGGAACCACTCAATTAGACAACCGGATGCTGTATATGGAGGCAGATCGGCCCCATGGGTGTGGGGGACAAGGTGGGTCGGCATGCAATTGTAGCGTCCGGCAAGAGTAGAACCGGAGGCACAATGATGGTGCCGACACCAGTTCCAACCCTCCACAAGCAGGGAGAGTTAAAGTGGCGTCGAAAACCGGCAAGGGAAAGCCAACACAAAATGTTGGTATTGTGGCAAGAAAGGCCACCGAGAAAGCGAGTGTTGGAAGAAGAGCACCGATTCGGATAAATCCGTATTTGTCAAGGTCGGACAAGGAAACCGGCAAAGATCCACTACGCAGAAGGATTCGGAACCCGTAAGACCGGAAAAGGGCCAAATTTTGTAATTTTGTAATGAAACACAAGGTGAACTGGATGAAGTTTATGGAAAATCCGGAGCAACCGGGAGTTGTCGAAATCGGAGACGACACTCCTCACCCGATTGTGCATGTCAGAGAAGTCCCTTTAAGCCATGTCGGAGAAAAGGGAAAGTTGATGAATCTACTACATGTTCCGACAATCACAAAGAGCCCAGTGTCAGTCGGGCATATCATCGACCAGGGGATGCAGGTGCAGTTTATGCACATTGGGTGCTTCATTGAGGAAGAGGGCCAGATTATGTCGCAAGGACGCCGGGACGGGAGGATGTTTATTCTCAACACCAACGACGTAGGCACCACTTTGTTCAAAAAGGGTTAGAAGATCGAAGCAGATATCGATTTGTGGCACGAGCGGATCGGCCACATCAACTATCAGAGGCTTCAAGACCTGCAATTAAAACAGGTTGTTTTCGGATTGCCAAAATTTAGTGGCCAGAAGGCCCAAATTTGTGAAGCCTGCCAGCTCGGAAAGCAACACCGTCTTCCATTCCCCACCGAAATAACTAGAGCCGTAACAAGTTGTTGGGAAATCGGTCTCTCCGGATGGGATCCGGTGATGAATAAAGAGGACTCGGTGAGAACCGGAAGAGATCCGGAAACCGGATCAGTGGACCCGGTGAGAACCAGAAAAGAAGACAAATTTGTAAATATGTCTTGAATAAGCCCATTGAGGCTATATTTGTAAATAGCCCTAAGTTCATATAACTATAAATATGACTTAGGGCAATCACTTTATACGTTGTTATTGTTGTTGTCATATTGTTGTAACCATTGTACAGAGTGAGAGAGATATAGAGTGATACTCTGTTGTAGCCGCCACTGTGCAAAGAAACAGAGCTCGAGGTTGTTGCCTCCGAGTCTCTAATTGTACGTCCTCTCTTCATAATGATAGTTCAGAGTCTGTGGGCTCCCGTCGTTATTCCCTATTAGGGTTTTCCACGTAAACATCCTATGTCACTTTCTTGTGTACTTTTATTCATTCCCATTTCTGTGTTCAAGACTCGATTGTGGTCGAACAATATTCCGCGTATTTCTCTTCAAACTGGTATCAGATAGAGAAGGAATTAGTACTAAAAGATGAGGATTAGTACGAAGAGAGGTGTAGAACTCTCGAGAGAAGGAAAGAGTGAGCGAGAGAGAGAGAGAGAAAGGGTGAGAGAATGATGATAAAAGATATATATTATGTGAAGAGAGTATACACTAGTAGCTAGGATGCTTAAGACTGGCGTTGAACCGATTTGGTTCGAAATAATGCCTTGTGCTTCCTTTTATAGTGTTCTCAGGACTACTCTTGAAGTTTCTAGAATGTTCTAGAGAAATCTACAATATACATCAATTTTCTATAATAAAACATAAATGAAAATAATATTCTACGTATTACAATGTATGGTTTAATGGTCAAGAGCTCGACGCATGTAGCATAAGGTCATGGGTTTGAGTCTTCCCATATCATGACACTATCCCCCCTTTAAAACAACGAGTGTCACGAGTCGTTTTGGATTGAGGACCCGGTTCGTCTGGATATTGACGATGGAAGTCTTGAAGAAGAGCACCAGCATTGGTCACATTCTCTATCGGTTCCCAAGTACGCTCGTTGGGACTATATCCTAGCCAATCGACTAGATTGTAGAGCTTGTTACGAACAATCTTGGAATCAAGGATGGCGGCAACCTCGTACTCAGGTCCATCTTCAAGCTCAATCGGGGGTGGAGGCTGTGTAATACATCCTGGGATGGTGCTCTCTTGATAGGGTTCGAGGAGAGAACTATGAAACACCGGATGTATCTGAAGTTGCAGAGGTAGATCGAGACAAAAAGCGACATCATTAATCTTTCCTATAATACGAAAAGGACCTAATCGCCGATAATCCAACTTCTCGCATGGGCGAGTAGTCTTGATGTGTCGTCATAGTAGCCATACCCGATCTCCAATGTTAAAATTGGATGGAAGTCGATGACGATCCGCGTAAACCTTGTGTGTTTGTTGAGCTTGTTGGAGATGAGTAGATAAATCGGCTTGTATCTTGGGTAACCGCTTTAAACGACCCTCTGCGCAAGGATTTGTGGATAACTCTGGGGTTTCAAATACACACCACCGGGGGTGAGAACCCATATAAACATAAAATGGCGTAACTTTAGTCGATGCGTGGACAGAGTTATTGTAGGCAAATTCAGCGAAGTGGAGAATATCTGCCCAGTCATCCCGATGATAGCTTAGAAAGCACCGAAGATACTGCTCCAACGTTTTATTTGCTCCTTCTGCTTGGCCATCGGTTTGTGGGTGGTAGTCGGAGGAGAGGTTACAAGTGACCTTGAGCATTTTAAAAAGGTGCTTCTAGAATTTCGATACGAACTGGGGTCCACAGTCGCTGATGATACTATCGGGAAGGCCATGATGCCGAAATACTTCACGCATGACAATTTCAACGGTTTCTTCACTGGATATTTCCTTAGTACATGGCAAGAAATGAGCCATCTTCGTATATCGATCTACGACTCTTAGAATTGCATTGAACCCCTTAGAGACTGGAAGATCTGTGATGAAGTCTGTATCTGAAGTTGCGGAGGTAGATCGAGACAAAAAGCGACATCATTAATCTTTCCTATAATACGAAAAGGACCTAATCGCCGCTAATCCAACTTCTCGCATGGGCGAGTAGTCTTGATGTGTCGTCATAGTAGCCATACCCGATCTCCAATGTTAAAATTGGATGGAAGTCGATGACGATCCGCGTAAACCTTGTGTGTTTGTTGAGCTTGTTGGAGATGAGTAGATAAATCGGCTTGTATCTTGCGTAACCGCTTTAAACGACCCTCTGCGCAAGGATTTGTGGATAACTCTGGGGTTTCAAATACACACCACCGGGGGTGAGAACCCATATAAACATAAAATGGCGTAACTTTAGTCGATGCGTGGACAGAGTTATTGTAGGCAAATTCAGCGAAGTGGAGAATATCTGCCCAGTCATCCCGATGATAGCTTAGAAAGTGTTGGGATTACGGTCCCTCCGGATGGGATGGTCGGATGTCCGGGAATCGGGAATGAAGACCCGGTTCCGGATCCGGATGATGAAGACCCGGTTCCGGATCCGGATGATGAAGACCCCGACTACGGAGCCGGATGATGAAGACCCCGGCTACGGAGCCGGATGACGAATGTATCCAGAGAGAGAGATCCGGATGCGGGGACATATTTGTGAATATGTTTGCCAAGGGCCCTTGAGGCTATATTTGTAAATATCCCGAAAGTCATATGTGTATAAATATGACTTAGGGCAAACAGTTTTGCTGTTGTTGCTCATTTTCTGTTTTCCACTTAGAGGGAGCGAAGTGAGAGCAGCCGAGAGAGAGAGAGAGAGAAAGGAAGAGGTCGACGCCTCTGTGTAATACCGCCGCCTGTGTCGAGGACAGCGAGCTCAAGGTCGTCGCCTTGCAGCTCGCCATTGTACATTCCCTGCGTATAGTGATAGTTGGAGTCTTGCACTCCCGTGGTTTTTCCCGTTTAGGGTTTTCCACGCTAAACCCTGTGCATTCGAGTCTCTCTCTGTGTTTTGGATTTACTGCTGCACTGACTCGTGTTTCCTCGGTTGTGGCCGAGAGGTGAAGGTTTGAAACCGTCGATTTCTAACAATCTGGTATCAGAGCGACTGCAGTGCAGAAAATGGAAGGCGGCAGCAGCGGGCAGCCGGGGATGATGGTGTTGAATGCGCAGAACTACGCCGACTGGAAGATAAAGATGGAGGATCTGCTCATTGTTCGGGACCTGTATGAACCGATCGACAGGTCGGAAATACCCAAGGGGGTACTTGAGACGGAATGGAGGCTTCTGAACCGGAAAGCCGTTGCAACCATTCGGCAATACGTCGACATGAGCGTTCTACAACATGTGGCGAACGACACCAACGCATATGAGATGTGGCGGAAGCTGTCGGGCCTCTACGAGAGGAAGAATGCGTTGAACCGGACCTCCCTGATGAGGAAGATAGTGAACCTCAAGTACCGGGACGGCGAGAGTATGGTGGAACACGTAAGCACGTTCATGGGACTCGTGAACCAGCTTGCGGCGATCAAGTTCCCGTTGGAGGATGCAATGCAAGCCATCATCCTGATGTGTACATTGCCGGAAAGCTGGGAGAACCTGGTGGTGACTCTCAACACCTCCTGCACCGAAGATAACTTGTCCCTACAAATGGTAAAGACAAGCATTTTGAACGAAGAAGCGCGTCGGAGAGATAAAGAACCGGCCTCCGATCCGAAGATGCTGCTTTCTGAATCGGATCGGGGAAGACAACGGAACCGGAGTCCGCAAAGACGGGAGAAGTCGGGGACCTGGTCGCAGTCAAGAGGAAGGCCCACATGCTTCCACTGTGGGAAGCCGGGGCACTTCCGAAAGAATTGTCGGCATTACCGAAAAGACAACGGAGCCGACGACACCGATTCGAAGAAGTCTTCGGAACGGAACGGTGCTTACCGGGGAGCCACGGACCGAAATGGTTCGGATCGGCGAGGGCAGGACCGGAAAGGAACGACGGCACTCGCGGCAAGTGAAGAGGAGATCATGCTCATCACCGAAGAAGGTGAACTAAACATTGCCGGCGATGAGACTACCTGGGTGGTCGATTCCGGAGCGTCGTTCCACCTGACCCCGGAAAGAAGATACTTCTCATCCTACACAGCCGGTGAGCATGGCTGTGTTCGGATGGGAAATGAAGGTACGTGCCGGATTGCCGGCATAGGAGACGTGTGGTTGACAACCTCGACTGGATGCAAAATGTTGCTGAAGGATGTCCGACACGTTCCGGAGGTTCGATTGAACCTGATTTCGGCCGGGAGGCTAGACGATGAAGGCTACACAGGTAGCATCTGGAACGGCGTAATGAAGTTCAGCAAGGGGAGCCTGATAGTGGCTCGGGCCCGGAAAGTCAACACACTGTACCTTATGAATGCCTGGTTGTGTCCGGAAGAGTTGAACGTGGCAGCCGACACTGCCGGTGAGCTGTGGCACAAGAGACTGTGCCACATGAGTGAGAAGGGGATGAAGAGGCTTGCAGAAGACAACCTTATTCCAGTGAAGCACGTGCACCTGGAGAAGTGCACCGATTGCCTGGCCGGTAAGCAGAACCGAACCTCCTTCCACTCAAGGCCACCGACGAGACGTAGCGCACCATTGGAGTTGGTGCACACTGACGTGTGTCAAGTAGAAACGAAGTCACATGGCGGAGCCCAGTACTTCGTGACATTCATTGATGACCACAGTCGGAAGCTGTGGACGGCACCGTTGAAGACAAAGGACCAAGTGTTGTGCGTCTTCAAAGAACTCCACGCGAGAATGGAAAGGGAATCCGGCAAGAAGCTGAAAGCGATACGAGCGGATAACGGAGGGGAGTACCGGGGGCAGTTCGCGGAGTACTGTCGCTCGAAGGGAATCCGGCTCGAGTTTACTGTGCCGAAGACGCCGGAACTGAACGGGCTGGCCGAGAGGATGAACCGGACCATAATGGAGAGGGTCCGGAGTATGCTGGCACATGCGAAATTACCCAAGGGGTTTTGGGCTGAGGCAATGTCGACGGCGACATACGTGATAAACAGATCACCCTCAGTACCTTTGGACGGAGACACGCCGCAGAGAGTTTGGACCGGTAGGGAAGTGTCCTACCGGCATCTGAAGGTGTTCGGGTGTCTCGCATATGTGCATGTGGCAAAGGACCGGAGAGGAAAGCTAGATCCAAAGACCCGGCCATGCATATTCCTCGGTTACGGCGATGACGAGTTTGGCTACCGAGTATGGGACCCGGTCGACAAAAAGATATTCCGGAGTCGTGATATCATCTTCATGGAGGACAAGACACTCGCCGACTGGGAGTCGGAGAAGAAGATGAAGAGCTCCAAGTCGACCGGTGAGGATCAACTCTACGAGGAGCAGTCCCGACCGGCAAGGGACCGGTTAGCACTCGAGGATCCGGCCGAAGACGGTGAAGAAACAGAACCGGCCGAGGAAGATGAAACTGATACCGGAACCGGCCCCGATCCCGAAATGGATTCGGATGAAGAGGAAACGGAGGAGCCAGTTACCGAAGCTCCGGAACGGAGATATCCTCTAAGAGAGAGAAGGGCCCCCCGGAGATTTCCGGAACCAGAGCACGTGCTGCTAACCGACGAGGGGGAGCCGGAGAGTTTTGAAGAAGCAAAGCTTGACACCCATAGCCGCAGGTGGTTAAGTGCCATGCAGGAGGAGATGGATTCCCTGCATGAGAACCACACATATGAACTTGTGGAGTTGCCGAAAGGAAAGCGGGCACTTCGAAACAAGTGGGTGTTCAAGCTGAAACCGGGAGATGCCGGAAACCCCCCGAGATACAAAGCCAGGATCGTGGTGAAGGGGTTCCAGCAGAAGAAGGGCGTCGACTTCGACGAGATATTTGCCCCGGTAGTGAAGATGACCTCCATCCGGACGGTGCTGAGCATAGCGGCAAGCATGGACCTCGAGGTAGAACAAATGGACGTGAAGACGGCATTCCTTCACGGTGACCTCAAAGAAGAGATCTACATGCAGCAACCGGAAGGATTCGAGAAGAAAGGGAAGGAGCACCTGGTATGCCGGTTGAAGAAGAGCCTTTACGGACTGAAGCAGGCTCCCCGGCAATGGTACCGGAAGTTCGACTCCTTCATGACCGACGAAGGGTACCACAAAACGCAGTCCGATCACTGCGTGTTTGTGAAGAAGTTCGAAGGAGGAGACTTTCTAATACTCCTCCTGTACGTGGACGACATGTTGATCGTCGGACGGGACCAGGTCCAGATACGGATGCTGAAGAAAGCGCTTCACCGAACCTTCTCAATGAAGGACCTGGGTCCGGCGAGACAAATACTAGGGATGCACATCATCCGGGACCGGAAGAAGAAGCAGTTGTGGCTGTCACAGGAGAAGTACGTGACAAAGGTGCTTCACCGGTTCAACATGTCGGAAGCAAGACCGGTCGGTTCAACCCTCCCGGCAAACTGCAAGTTGTCCAGCAAGCAAAGCCCCAAGACAAAGGCTGAGAAGGAGGACATGATGAAAGTACCATATGCCTCTGCCGTCGGAAGCTTGATGTACGCAATGGTGTGTACAAGACCGGACATAGGATATGCAGTCGGAGTGGTGAGCCGGTACATGAGCAATCCCGGCAAAGAGCACTGGAACGCGGCCAAGTGGATACTCCGATACCTGAAGGGCACGGCAAACGTGTGCCTCCGATTCGGCTCCGGTAAGCCCGAACTCGACGGCTTTACCGATTCGGATATGTCGGCTGATGCAGATACCAGCCGGTCCACATCAGGGTATGTGATGACGTATGCAGGGGGAGCCGTTTCGTGGCAGTCGAGGCTGCAGAAGACGGTTGCGTTGTCAACCACGGAGGCGGAGTACATGGCGGCTGTTGAAGCCGGCAAGGAAATGATATGGATGAAGGACTTCATTAGAGAGCTCGGTATCCGGCAGGAGGAGTACCGACTCTACTGCGACAGTCAGAGCGCCATTCACCTTGCGAAGAACGCGGCCTATCACTCCCGGACGAAGCACATCCAGCGAAGATATCACTGGATCCGGGAAAGGATAGAAGACCAGGAGTTCGTGCTGACGAAGATCCACACGGACGAGAACGGGTCAAATATGCTGACCAAAGTGCTCACACCCGACAAGCTGGGAGCGTGCCGGAAGAGGGTCGGACTGGAAAGACATCCCATGCCGAAGTGAAGGGGGAGTTTGTTGGGATTACGGTCCCTCCGGATGGGATGGTCGGATGTCCGGGAATCGGGAATGAAGACCCGGTTCTGGATCCGGATGATGAAGACCCGGTTCCGGATCCGGATGATGAAGACCCCAGCTACGGAGCCGGATGATGAAGACCCCGGCTACGGAGCCGGATGACGAATGTATCCGGAGAGAGAGATCCGGATGCGGGGACATATTTGTGAATATGTTTGCCAAGGGCCCTTGAGGCTATATTTGTAAATATCCCGAAAGTCATATGTGTATAAATATGACTTAGGGCAAACAGTTTTGCTGTTGTTGCTCATTTTCTGTTTTCCACTTAGAGGGAGCGAAGTGAGAGCAGCCGAGAGAGAGAGAGAGAGAGAAAGGAAGAGGTCGACGCCTCTGTGTAATACCGCCGCCTGTGTCGAGGACAGCGAGCTCAAGGTCGTCGCCTTGCAGCTCGCCATTGTACATTCCCTGCGTATAGTGATAGTTGGAGTCTTGCACTCCCGTGGTTTTTCCCGTTTAGGGTTTTCCACGCTAAACCCTGTGCATTCGAGTCTCTCTCTGTGTTTTGGATTTACTGCTGCACTGACTCGTGTTTCCTCGGTTGTGGCCGAGAGGTGAAGGTTTGAAACCGTCGATTTCTAACAGAAAGCACCGAAGATACTGCTCCAACGTTTTATTTGCTCCTTCTGCTTGGCCATCGGTTTGTGGGTGGTAGCCGGAGGAGAGGTTACAAGTGACCTTGAGCATTTTAAAAAGGTGCTTCTAGAATTTCGATACGAACTGGGGTCCACAGTCACTGATGATACTATCGGGAAGGCCATGATGCCGAAATACTTCACGCATGACAATTTCAACGGTTTCTTCACTGGATATTTCCTTAGTACATGGCAAGAAATGAGCCATCTTCGTATATCGATCTACGACTCTTAGAATTGCATTGAACCCCTTAGAGACTGGAAGATCTGTGATGAAGTCTAGAGCAATGGATTGCCACGGCTTGCTTGGAAGTGATAATGGTTCTAATCAACCATATGGATGATGCCTTGGAATTTTCGCTCTGTAGCATGTATCACAAGTCCGAACAAAATCTTCGACAAATTGTCGCATACGGGGCCACTAAAATGATCGTTGTACTAAATCTAATGTTTTAGTACTACCAAAATGCCCAGTTGTATATGTGTCATGACAGTTTTGGACTACTCGAAGGCGGCAAGAACCATTCAGAACATACAAGAGTTCATTAAAGAATAGTAATCCATCATGGTATTTGAATTGCCGATAGTCCGTACCTGGTGGTTGCGAGTGTGAACAAGATGCTCAAGAGGGGTCAATTTGTGCTAGAATGGCTTGGGCGAAAGCATCGGTCTTCAAGTCCTCACATATAGTATTGATAACGTGGGAATCCATGGGCATGCCAAAGACTTGTGTTGCTTGCAGTCGTGTCGGTCCCAAGATTACTTGCTTTTGGTTATCAAAAGCTAGCTCGCTAGGACGTGGTGCTAGGTACGAACACCGTGATAATGCATCTGCCTTCCCTTGGTGCTTCCCCGAACGATACGTAATTTTGAAGTCAAAATGCGTGAGGAAGTGGGCCCACCGAGCTTGACGTCGATTTAACACACAAGCGTCTTGAAAGTAGGCAAGGTTTTTGTGGTCACTGAATAAGGTGACTTGATGAGATGATCCCTGAGGAAATGCCTCCATTGCGTAAAAGAGTCCACTATTGCCAATAGCTCCTTATCATGAATTTCGTAGTTGATTTCGGCAGCGTCAAACTTGCGTGAGTGAAAATCCATAGGATGTAGATTCTCATCATTACCCCGTTGTGACAGAATGCTCCCCAATGCGAAATCCGATGCGTCTACTTCGATAATGAATGGTTTTTCTGGATCAACATGAGCTAGAATTGGAGCCAATGTAAATGACTTTTTAAGACTCTCGAAAGCCATGTGCGCTTCTTTAGACCAAACGAACGATTGTCCCTTCCTGGTAAGCTGTGTGAGAGGCAGAATGAGCTTTGAGTAATCCTGTATGAATTTTCGGTAAAAATTGGCAAAGCCTAAAAAGCATTGCACATCTCGCACCGAACACGAAGTCTGCCACTCTACCACAATTTTGACCTTAGCTGGGTTCATGGAGATGCCTTCTGAGGAAATGACATAGCCCAAAAATTCCACCTGGTTGCACCCAAAACCACAGTTTTCCATCTTTGCATAAAGACCATGTTCTCGAAGTTGTTTTAGTACTAACAGTACATGAGAATCATGCTCTTCTTGGGTCTTCAAATAAACCAGTAGATCATCCAAATAGAAGATCAAACAAACATCCAAGAGATCTCGGAAGATATCATTTTCCATGTGTTGGAAGACTGTTGGCGCATTAGTGAGGCCGAACGGCATGACCGTATACTCGAAGTGCCCATATCTGGTGCGAAATGCGGTCTTCCATTCATCTCCTGGTCGGATCCGTAGGAGGTTATAAGCTTCCCTGTAAGTCGATCTTCATGAAGAACCTAGCACCATTGATCCGTTCTAAAAGACTTGAGATAAGGGGAAGTGCATACCTATTTCTGATTGTAACCTTATTCAAGCCACGATAATCTACAACGAGACAAAGTGATCCATCCTTTTTCTTGACGAAGAAAATGGGTGCGCCGGTTGGAGATTTCGAATACTGAATGAAACCATTTTCCAAATTCTCCTCTATATAGGCTCGCAAGACTTCTAGCACGGTTGGTGACAAATTGTAGATCGGTCCCCATGGTGACTCTTTCCCCGGTTGTAAATCGATGGGGCAATCATACGGTCGATGGTGAGGAAGCGTATTGGCTTGTACTTTATCGAACACATCGGCATAATGATGATACTTCTTTGGAAGTTGAATAGTGGACTCCTTTTTAATGGTGTCTGAGGGCTTTATTGATATTGCAAAGAGAAACATTTCTTCCTTGCGTCCTTCTTCCCGCAACTGATGTAGCAAAATGGTTGCAATCTTATGAGTAGACCCTCGAGCTTTTCGATACCGTATTTCTCTTGTTCTCCAATCTATGTTTGGGTTATGTAATTCGAACCATGGTAATCCTAAAACAATGGGGTGTTCTAGGATGCTAATTATATTAAATGATATTACACATGCTAGATTATCTAGGACAATATTAACGGGCTCTGACTCTTCTATGATATTTCTGGAAGCAATGGAACGACCATCAATGACTACTACAGAAGCTGGACACGAGAGTTTTCTGAGTGATATCTGATTGGCTTGGGCAAAGTTCCTATCCATGAAGCAAGAATTAGCTCTGGAATCTAGAAGTGCTAAGACATGTACTGGAGGGGTACTTTTAGTACTAACTGTTACTTGGGCTATGAACACATTGCTAACTTGCTTAGAGGGAATGGAACCATTAATGGGCTACATAGATCTAGGGTTGTCCAACCAAAGGGATCCTATTTTGGTTGGACTTAGTCGTTTAACTCTTCTTCTAACTAACTAAGGACATCAAATTTGTTCGCTAGATTTGGGCTATTAGTACTATTAGGATTATCATATATCCCTACTGAAATAGACTCGGGTTTAGTACAATCAAAACTAGCAACTATTTGGTTTACCTGCCTTCTTGGCCTCTAGGGACAGTTTACCGCGATATGCCCTGGTCCATCGCAATAAAGACATAGTCGGTTTGCTCGACGTTGTTTCTTTTCTTCTTCCGATAGCGGTCCACGACGACGTGTGGTGTCAATTTCCATCGGAGTTGGAGTACTTACTGGAGGCGCATTATATGACTCCCTCAGAAAAGGTTTCACTACCACTGAGGCGTAGGTAGGCTCAGATCTTGCCCTTGCCATCTAGAACTGATGTTCCGAACGCCATTCGAAGAGGCGATTGTCACGTCTCACCACGTGATTGATTGCTTTTGTTAATGAATTTGGTTCTTCGGGAAAGGTCAAGAGTAAATCTTTGACATCGTTACATAGACCATAACGAAATTGCTCCATTAACGTTTGATCATCCCAAGGGATACCGGAGGCAAGTAGACGAAAATCTGCAGCGTATGCGGAGGCTGGACGATCGCCTTGACGTAGTCGTCGGATTTTGTTGATCGTTGTCCTTATGTTGTCAGTATCTCGAAAATAGGCTTTAAACTCACTTATAAATTCTTCAAAATTGTTTAGTAATGGAGATTCTTTTTCTAACAGCGGAGCGAACCATGCCAACGTTGAGCCACTTAACAACGTGCCTACTAAACCCACTCGTGATGCATCGATGGGATATCGGGAAGGATACATTTGAATAAATAGTCGTACCTGATTAAGGAACCCTCTAAACTGCGATCACATTCCATCGAATTTCATGGGAAGGCCGATCTTGGGTTCTTTATGAATCCCTTGTGTTCCGGGTCTTTGTTGTTGCATCGCTACGATGGTTGCTTCGAGTTGTTGCACACATAACGTCAGCTCCCCGTGTTGTTGTTGTTTTCTAGCGCTATTTGTTGAAGATCCCCCAACAAACGGTGATTTTCTTGTTCTAGTGCTACAAATTTCTCCTTTAAGCATTGGAGCTCCGAGAAAACAGATTGGTATTCCTTAGCACTAACAGTTTCCATTTTACTAGGGAGGATAAGAGGATTAGTATGAAAGGAAGAAAGGGGTAAGAAGATGAGGGAAACCAAAAAGAAGACCGGAAAAAGGGGATATGTAAGAAGATAAAAGGAAGAGGAGGAAAGGAGGACAAAATCGGTTCAAACTGTCAGGATCAGTACTAAGACAAAGAAGGAATTAGTACTAAAAGATGAGGATTAGTACTAAGAGAGGTGTAGAACTCTCGAGAGAAGGAAAGAGTGAGCGAGAGAGAGAGAGAGAGAGAGAGAGAGAGAGAGAGAGAGAGAGAGAGAGAGAGAAAGGGTGAGAGAGAGAAAGGGTGAGAGAATGATGATAAAATATATATATTATGTGAAGAGAGTATACACTAGTAGCTAGGAGGCTTAAGACTGGCGTTGAACCGATTTGGTTCAAAATAATGCCTTGTGCTTCCTTTTATAGTGTTCTCAGGAGTACTCTTGAAGTTTCTAGAATGTTACAGAGAAATCTAGAATATACATCAATTTTCTATAATAAAATATAAATGAAAATAATATTTTATATATTACAATGTATGGTTTAATGGTCAAGAGCTCGACCCATGTAGCATAAGGTCATGGGTTTGAGTCTTGTCATATCATGACAAATATACTCGAGAAATATCTCTAGAATATAGTACCCGTTTAGAATATACTAACGACTAGAATATTCTTGAATGTACTATACACTAGACTCTACAATATATACAAGTTCACAATTGAATGTGGACAGTTCACAAGAGTTTCTATATGGTTAACACAACACAATGTAACAGATGTTTGCTATTAGTTTATTTTCCTCATCGCAAGCGAATTGAACACATGTGATACGCATCTATTTAACAATTGAATTCCCAAATGAGTGTCGATATATCGATATGTATGTTAATACATACATACATAATATAGTTCAATGAAAATACTTGAAAATAAATCAATATAAATAACAACACCGCACAATCAAAATTTGAGTAAAAACATAATAAAAATATAAAAGACGATTCCAACTTCCCACACCCTAAATCAAACACACAAATTACCGCCACAACTATATATAGAGTTGTTGTCGTGTGTTTTTATTTATGTTTTTACTTTTTTATATTTAAAAGTTTTAACTTTTTATTTTCTACCGCTAACGCTAATGGAATTGCCGCCAACGATGATGCAACTGCCCTAAGCCTAGAAACCCATGTGTGGCGTGCCATTACGTGGTTGTTTTCGGTAGGCAATAGGGTGTGTCATTGCCATAGGTTGGGTCACTTGTTGCATGGGAATAGGGTGAGTTGAACAAGTTGCGTTGCCCTATTGTTGTGCGACAAGTGCACTGATTTGCTGTTATGTAGCAAGTTGCCTACTACAACGCTAGCACAAAGCCCCAACACAAGTAACCCCGTGGGGCTAGTGCCCGCAACTTGGTTGCATAAAATAATATGTGAAATATTATTTATAAATAAAAATAGGAAATTTATTCATACACATATGTGAAATATTTTTCTAAATAAATAAATGAATATAAAAAAGAAAACTTAGGTGTGACTGTGTATTAGGATGGTCGAAACAAACCCTAAATGAGTATTTAACGTGAGATAGAAGCACCAAGTTTAATCACACATCTCAACGAACCAAACACTACATGCTCATTGAAAAGGTAAAAAAGTCTTTAACATAATTGAGAAAAAAGAAGAGGAATGAAGAATACCAAAGTTCTCAAGTTGTTTGTTTCTTGATCATTTTAGGATTAAGGAAAATTGTAGGCGCTTAAATGTTTCACATGTAGTTGCTTTTTTATTATAAAAAAGTGGCCAAGTGATCAAACACTATAACGTTATCTCCCATCGTAGGATTGAGATAACTAAAACCTCATCCTTCATTCCTTAGGAATTAGCCCCAAAAGTAGGAACAATTACCAATCTATGTAACTGTTCATATGGTAGATCACAAACTGGGGGAATTTGCACCTACCCAAAAGTTTTGGAGACATGCTAAAAGTGACAAAGGATCTTGCAAATGATTAGGAGTTCTCTTATATCACTGCCTAGATGATTCTTTCTATTATACAAAAGGAGTATAAAGAATAATTAAATTGTCAATTTAGTCCTTGGAGACACAAAGTTCAAACCTTTTAACCATGGAATGTACCAATTTTTCATGAGAGTATTCAAGTTAGCACTTTTAGTAATATATCAAGAGTATTTCTCTCAATTCACTCACTACTATCAAATCATTATCATTGATTATGTGTGATGTACAAAAATTGAGAATTTCTAATTTAAGGGATCGTTACCAATCCTTTAAATACTTATGGCTTCAATTTCTCTTACTCATCGTTCACATCCTAATTATCCATCATTTCTTTGCAGCACATTCCAATTCCCAACCCTTAAATATTGCAGCTCTGGACAAATGATTCAATTTTTGATTTTGGATCATACCCATGATAGATAAAAAAACATTAAGAAATTTTGTTTGAAATTTATTTTTCACGAAATTCTAGTAATGCTACAAAATGGTGGAAGTTAAGAAAGTTTTTCCCTCTTTCCACTTGGAGATTTTTCGGTTCACTGCGCAATTGCTTCAAGTCTACGAACAACAACATTGGTTGTAGTGATCATTGGATGTTCCCCCACTAAAAGTTGGGAAACCTTTTCAATAAGTGGTTTACGAATGTATAACCATGTTTATAGATGCATGAGTGATTGTCGATGTGCTGGAAAACTCTAGGAGATGGAGTTGTTAGGTGGAACAACTTCTTGATTGCAAGTCTGCATTCTCAAGGCTAGGGGTCATTCTTCTTAGGCTAATGCAATTGTCTTTCATTCCCATATCTATTTCAAACAATTCCAATACAAATTATTCATTTCATGAGGATCGGTATCGAACCATTGTCCAACTCCTCCCTTTCAAGAAAGGTATAAAGATGTAGTTGACATTGTTCACCTCAATAGCTACTCCAACCATAGAATTTTAAAGAACCTAGAGGCCCATGAGTCATATGTTCCACAAGGATCTATGATTTTCATATATTCATGCGAAACCTTCTTCCGAGTCAATCCTTAAGAGATCTTGATGCTACATTGTTGTGTAGCGAGAATCTTAGCGATCAATAAAGCATTTTCAATTCTTTTGGTTCCCAAAAAGATCATGTCTTTTAGAAAGATCGGCTAAATTAAGTTTGGATTTGTGTTTTTCTTACATAGGTTAGGGTTTAGGGTTTAACTAGAGATATGAGTGTTTACTAGAGTCAAAGAGTATTCTTCATAAGACTCTATACTATGGTGAATTATGTTTGGGTAACGTCATTACACCAATATTGGGCCCTTCAAGTTGTAGGAATATTCCAAAATACCTCTACTTGAGAAGATAATAAAATAGGCATTTTTGGTATTTCTCCAAACAAAATGTCTTCATTTAAATTTGATTACAAACTTATAATCCTATAATAATATTCAAGAGGGAACAAATATACTTGTAAAGTTGTATATATATTAGTTTTTGGAAATAACACCTTTAAACTAAACTTCAATTGAACATTTCATATAACTTGCCTCTTAAACTACATGTTTCACACATCTTTGTTACACCATATATTACTTTTCCTAAACTTCATGTCACATTGGTATATGTAAACTCACAACCAAGAAATCTCCAAAATAGTTGACACTTACATCTCAACTATGGCCTAATTGGCATGTTTCCCTCTTTCTATCTCTCAACTCATAATCCAACTATATCATCAAGGTTTCATACAAAACACAAAGATAATGATCAAGTGTTCCAACTCTAGAAGTTAAAAGCTTAGGGATCAATAAAAAAGGAGTAAGAGGACAATCACTAGATTATCATTAATGTGGTGATTCTGGTTTAAATACTCGTGAATGATTATTAGAAGTGAATAATGCCTTAATTTATGCATAGTGGGTTTTGAAATCCATTTAAATATTAAAATAGTAAGTTTCATGAGTAAATTATACGTATGAGAACCTCCTATTATATGATTACTATGAAGAGAGATAGAGGAAGAGAAAAGAATGTTATTTATACTATTAGGGGAACAATACAAACTTCTTAGACTCTAAGTACAAAGACAATTTCGGAGAACTCTTTTTCTTTCTATTACTCTAAGTGACAATAAACTTTCATTCTTCCTTGCTTCTTATACCAAGTCTTTTCTCACTTCTTGTAGACCTTCTATTCTTCTTTCTTCATTCTTTCTTCTTATGGCTTCCTAGTTATAGTTTTTTGTTGTGTTATTCTTGCTTTTTTTTAGATATACTTAAGTCTATGTGGGGTGGTATTTTTATATCAATAATTTTCCTTTGCAACAGTATATTTTTGAAAATCGCTCTTTGTCACCTTTTTTATGAATCTTGTTTTTCAAAATTGAAGTTTTTTATCCATGAGTTTTTTATCTATTTAGATCTTCCTATCCATGGCTTGTTTTTTTCACTTTTTTAAAAACACCTCTGTCTTTGTCCATTCAAGTTCCTTCCTTCTTTGATTATTATAATACTTGAGTCCTTCATATTGAGCTTTATTCTTGGGCATCCTAACATCCAACATACTTGTAACAATATTTTCTTTTGAACAAAAATTGATTTCACAATTACTTCTCACGACATGTTCTTACCTCTTCTCCATTCGCTTCTTCAATAGAATCATGAATCATGATTGCTGAATAAATATGTAGATTTTTGCCCTTGTTTGGATGCATTTAATGCTAATGCCTTTTGAAGCCATGATCTTGTTGGGATGGGGGGAAGTTGGGGCGAAGGAAGTATTGAATGGAGAAAATGGTTATTGTATTGTGGATGAGAATTAGACGCCCTACTCTGACATCTCGTATGGAAACGAGAAATCCCTAAGTTCCTACCCAGATCATACCTAGAGATATATTCATCTATAATATTTGGGGTGTTTTTCTTCACCATTTGTGAAATGGTATCAATCGAACATCTCACATTCCATGGTACAACACAACCTGACTCAAAATGACCTTGGGTTTCATTGTTTTCATTAAGCTTGCTACCATTTATTATCGAACCATTACTGCCTTCAAAATTAATTAAACTGTCAAAAAATATGGCTTTATCTCGGATTGATTGCTTACTTGAAATAGCCTCAAAAATATTCTTGTATATCCTCTGTGGTATGATTGTTTGTACTTCATAATGCTCTTGAGTGGATGATACCATTGGATGACCAGGTGTGGCATCACCACATCTGGAGCCTAATCTACTATTAGCATCATAGAATTCAAGGTCATATTCATCTTCAGTATGATCAACATTGTTCTCAATGGTTGAACAATTGTTATTGTTATCTTCAATTTGAATATAATGTAAAAGAGGCATATTGTCCTCTAAACTTGCATCATACTCAGCATGGTCGTGTTGAACTGACCCTTCCATATCTTCATCAAAACTTCCACTTTCTACCGATGTTCGGGAGTTGAGTATTACACTCATCTACAATCAATATAATAAGAAACATCAATGGATTATGTTTTGCTATGGTATATATTGATTCACTACAATGTAGAACATGAGAAATCACCATTCAATATAGGATTCCTATATTATTGACTGGCCTTGGTTTAGATCTTTAGGGAAGGAAATAATGCCACTTATATTTACCTTGCTTTACGACATCCTTATTTGGTAGTGATTAAACATCAACGTGATAGGGTGAAAGGATCAAAAGTAAAAGCACTTCCGAACACTTGAATTGAAACTATAATCTTTCCCAATGTATTATAATAGCATAAAGGTACTTTAAATGAAAGGTTTCTTACCTCCCCGTCACAATAACGAGAAAAATCGTCATCGTCGTCATCATGAATATTGACAAGTGTCTCAATTGTTGCTTGGTTGGGGCTAATTTCTTGATGTGGCAACAATATAGCACTATCACTTTGTTGAGAAGGAACTTGAATTTTTTGAGAACCATAACGAGCATATCTTCTCCTAACATTAAATACACTAGGCTTCCTATTGCCATGAATAAGTGTGAGATGGGCACGAGCGAGCAATCGTGCAAGGCCAAGAGGAAGAAATCCACAAGAAGAATCATTGTAAACTTTCTGATGAGAGTTCACCTTCTTTGAATTAGATAAATCACTTGAAGTTATTGTTGATGATAAGCACCCTTGGCAAGATGATTCATCACAAGGGTAATCGTTAGACATTTTACTAGAGTAAATATGTTCAGAACTTTGATGAGTGCCATTATAGCCAAATATACAAGGGCAATGATCATGCACTTGATCATAATTAGACATTATAGGATGATAAATATGGTTGAATGCTCTATGAGAGTATTTATGACTAGACATTTGAGGGTGGAGGTGATGCAATATCGAATTAAAGTGCTTACGACTAACTAGGGAATTATAGTTAGTAAGCATAGAATCAATGTTGTGATGGTTTTGGTTTTCATTACAAATAATAGAATGCATGAGTTCTTCCCAACTTATATGATGTTGGTTAAAACTTAATATTAATCTAGTACTTATTCCCCTCAAGGAGTTGTTTCAAAGTAACTTGAGGTGTAGTTAGGAGAGCATTGTGGTGTGAAAGCACATTACATTGTGGTTCCATATTGGAATGGTATTTATCATAAACCTGAAGTATAGATGGTTCCATAATGTAATTTATAGGTTATATTGAGATTAAATGTAATCATATTGCAAATTTTAGAGGATAGATGACAAATAGGGATGCTAATTTGCACTATAAATAATGAAGCCAATGTTGTCCATGTAAGGAGATGTTTACCCCCCTCCCACTTTTGTCAACTACAACTTATCTTTGTCTACACCTTAAAGAAAACAACCTAGAAATGTGGGCCTTTCACCTTCCATTAAGTTATAAATGACTATCATCGATTCCTTTTCTTACTTGCCATTGTATTCCTTGATATATACTTATTACTACAGTGGGTCACTAATACTTTCCAATATATATGCCTTTCTCTCTCTCTCTCTCTCTCCCTCTCTCTCTCAAGATAGAGAGATATCTCTTTAACATCGATGGGAGATCAATTATGATCTATGAGACATGTGTGTGTGTGTGTGTGAGAGAGAGAGAGAGAGAGAGAGAGGGATTCTATTATTGTCCTCAGAGGTCAAATATGACCTATGAGACCAAAAATATTACATTTCATGTGGTACATATGAAAGTGAGTAGCGACTCTCGATGTTCAAGAACTTTACCAATGACAATTGAGAGTGTACATTGTGGTTGTGAGGTTGTGTGTGTGTAGAGAGAGAGAGAGAGAGAGAGATGTGGATAGATAGATTATATTATCGTCTTCGGAGGTCAAATATGACCTCTGTGTGTGTGTGTGTGTGTGTGAGAGAGAGAGAGAGAGAGAGGGATTCTATTATTGTCCTCAGAGGTCAAATATGACCTATGAGACCAAAAATATTACATTTCATGTGGTACATATGAAAGTGAGTAGCGACTCTCGATGTTCAAGAACTTTACCAATGACAATTGAGAGTGTACATTGTGGTTGTGAGGTTGTGTGTGTGTAGAGAGAGAGAGAGAGAGAGAGAGAGAGAGATGTGGATAGATAGATTATATTATCGTCTTCGGAGGTCAAATATGACCTGTGTGTGTGTGTGTGTGTGTGTGTGTGTGTGTGAGAGAGAGAGAGAGAGAGAGAGAGAGAGAGAGAGAGACTATATTATCGTCTTCGGAGGTCAAATATGACCTATGAGACCAAAAAAATTACATTTCACGTGATACGTTGTCGTGAAGAATTTCAGCCAGAGGCGGAAACCAGGAAATATTGGCTACATCGGCGGGGTGCACCATGTGCACTCACCCTCGTATAATTGTGTGAATAATAGGAGTTAAGTCGGGACGAAGAATCCCATGTAAATCGGGATTTATCCCACATTGTAACGCATCCCTCTCCTTGTTCTATAAAAGGAAGGGATGGTCCCTTGTAGAAGGGGTTGCCCATTTTGAGTCTTAAGGGTATACCGTTTTGTGTTTCTTTCTAGGGTTAGCTACATTCTTTCTCTTCTTTGTTTATTTTCTGCTCCTTCTCGAGGAGTCGAGCAGTAACTATGACGGCAAACTGTTAGGTTAGTTTCTCTTCTTTTGTGCGTAGCCGGCTCGCGGCCGGGGTGGTATCTCTCCTTGTTGTAGGTTGCTTCTGCTCGGCCTCCTGTGCAAGACCCCGCTCGGCGCGATGAGCCCGAGAGCTCCCCGACGGCGGCTTGGCGGCAGACTGCTGTTGCGACCTAGCCTACCTCAGTCCGGCTCGGAGTCGGAGTTGTAACTCACTCTTGTAATCATATATATATACAAGGTTGTGCATATTTGTGTCTCTGTCGGTGTCGGGTGCTTTCCCTTCCCTATGTTTCCTGTACATAAGAGGTGTGTGTTGTGTCGGTGTTGCGTGCGTGTTCTCTCCCTCTCTTCCTCTCTCGCGTTTGGTAGCCACCGGTACGTGTCCGAAATCGCTCTGGTTCACGCCACAACTAGTGCAACCGGGACCGGAGAGAAGTCGGCTTCCTACGCCCCGTCACTCCCTAATCCAAGACCCCCGTGGTCCGCCTGGAATTCTACACGTACCCGCGAAACTTCGCGACAACGTGTGAAAGTGAGTAGCGACTCTCGACGTGCAAGAACTTTACCAATGAATGTTGCAATTGAGAGTGCACATTGTGGTTGTGAGAGAAATTCGTGCAAGTATTGGGCTTGGTCGAAGATGTGTGGAAAGCATGGTTGAATATGATCAAAGGCAGAGCATTGTAAGTAAGTGTGATACTGAAACTCTCAAACTTGTTTAGGGCAAAGTGTGCATAGTTGAACACTCTCATCACTTGTGCCCCAACGCCCCATCTCACATCGCAATGCATGTGGGCTAAGTTGCATGGAAGCAATTTTTTGAATAGAAGCCAACAGAATGGGATCTAATATGTATCAATGTGTACAGTTTCCCTGTTCCGCGAAGAATATGGTTTTGTAGTTAGGTGCAACATGTGTAGTATAATGTATGGAGCATGAGCCTCCACATTTTTCCCATGTCATGATACATTGGCATTGCAAAAAGGCCTCATTTACAAAGGAATCTAGTGATGCATCATGAAGCAAATGTGTTGCATCCCATCTACCAAAACACTTTTTCATATCTTGCATCCAACTGAAACACAAAATTTTGCTTTTATGCGTCTTTTGGATCTTTTTGCTTGCTTCCCATGCAATTCTAGGAAGTCGATGTGAGGGACTTTCTTGAACCTTAAGCATGTATTCAACGACCCTTTCCATGGCCAATATCTCAATGGGAACTGATCCCGTGTCAAGGAAGAGGAGGATGTATGGCCACTGTTTGTTAACTTGCTGAAACTTTGTAAGATTTTGTTTTAGACATTTTCAAACTCTTTTCAAGTAGATTTAGGGATGCTACCGCCCCATAGAGAAGCACCGATGTCACCAAAGTGTCGAAAAGGTATTTCTTGAGGACCCAACCCACCCCATAGAGACGCACCGATGTCACCGAAGTGTCGAAAAAGTATTTCTTGAGGACCCAACACTTAATATCTCCACAATTGCATGTGTTCTCAAATGCATGATATGCTCGCTTTCCCACCTCTAAGCGATGTGTAACACATTCATTCCATCTATAATTTGAGGGAACTTCAAGGCCAAGATATTTGAAGCTTTCCACGCATTCAAGTGGCTCATTATTGTACAAAATGCATGGCTTATCTCTTTTTTGGCTCTTCACAAGGATAATCTTTGTTTTAGAGCTATTAACACTAAAATTGGTATGCATGCAAATGTTTTCCAATGCCTTCATAAGCTTTTGTGCATATTCTAAAGTATTTGCAAAAAGCACTACATCATCTACATATAACAAAAGCATAATGACCACATTCCCAATGGCAACTTCTTCAACACATTCTTCCTTTACAAACTTGGTAACCATTTCTTCCAATTCATCAATGCATAGACCAAATAGAGTTGGTGAGAGTGGGTATACTTGCTTCACACCAATATTTTTTGGAGCCCATGCACTTTTGATTCCATTATACATCCAAATAGTTTTTCCATTAATGAGCCAACCATGATGGTTCGATAGTTGTTTACGTTATGATAGAGAGAGAGAGAGGCCAGATGAATGTAGATCAATTGGTAAGGTTGGTCAATGGGGACCAGGTGGAAGAGGTCATCGGTTCAACCTCTACATTCCACAGTGGCATCTAGCGAAATAAAAGATATCTATGAAGTAATAAAGAGGTGAGAAAAATTGGGTTTCGAACCCAAGATGTAGAGCTAATAGTGTAAACAACATACCACTAGAGTAAGCTAATTACGATAAGTAAAAGAGAGAGAAAGAACTTAGATGGATGTAGCTCAGTTGGTAAGGTTGCCCAATGGAGACCAAGTGGTTAGGGGTTCAACCTCTACGTTCCAAAGTGGCATCTAGTGAAATAAGAGATATCTATGGAGTAATCCTAATAGAGAGGTGACAAAATTGGGTTTAGGTGGTCATGTATTCAACCTCTACATTCCATAGTGGCCTCTAGTGAAATAGGAGATATATATGGAGTAATAGAGAGGTGATAAAATAAGGTTTCGAACCCAAGATGTAGTGTTGGTAGTGTAAACAACTTACCACTAGGGTAAGCTAATTATGATAAAGAGGGGGTTTTGAACCAGGATGTAATGCTGCTAGTGTAAACAACTTACCGCTAGGGTAAGCTAATTACGATAGGAGAGAGAGAGAGAGAGAGAGAGAGAGAGAGAGAGCTTCCTACTACATTCAAGAAATGATGGACGTAAATTGGAAGAGGTCTAGCACTATATTAGAATTAGAATTAGAATTTTTTTATCGTCCATAAAGAGGCCTATTTTGACCTATGGGATGACAATGCAAGGGAGAAATCATTGCTTGTGACTTGAAATGCCATGATGTCATGTTGTTAAGAATTAGTTAAGTAATTAAGAGTTAATTAGTACCTAAATATGTGATTAAGTTAAGTGTGGAAGATTATGTGATATGTGTGTGTATGTGTGTGAGAGGAAGAGAGAGAGGAGAGATACACTTATGAACAACACAAGATGGGAGATGAGTAAACTAGAGTGTACATATTATAAAACATCATCAAATACAAAAATACCATCAATGAGGTATATATAGATCTCATGTGAAAGGGTGCACATGTGTGAGGAGAATATAGGTACAACCATGTAAGTCCTATATTAAATGACCTTGGTAGTGGAAGATCTAGAATATCCTACTTAAGTACAAGGTCCTATTTAAGTCGTTATAGTCAACACTTCTAACTAGATTCTATCTAGGTAACTACGAAGTTACATGGTTGACTAACTAACTAAACTAAGTTGAGCTTGATCTCTCAACACGCCCCCTCAAGCTCAAGTGTGAGGCGTGTGACACCCGGCGTTATTTTCGGTGTTGTTCGACTTTCGATGTCGGCTTCTGTGAGGCTTTCGTCCAGCCTTCGGCTTTCTTCGCCGTGGCAATCTCGGGTCTTCCCCCTCAAGCCGGTGACGAAGGCTTGTAGTGTGTGGGTGAAGGCCAACTACTTCCACCCATCGTGGATGATGAGCCGCTTCGGTGGAGCTCTTGGGCTCTTGTTCGGCCGCTACCTTTATCGCGAAAGCATAGTGATGGGCCATATACTCGTTGTAGCCGAGCCGCGTGACGAGGTTCTTAGCTCTAGATGAGTGTCGAAGTTTTTTGCTCGCCGATTTGAGTGCCTTCTTTACTCCGGGTGTCCGCATGATGGGTACACCGAACTCACTATCTAGCGAGGGAGCCGATCCATCCGAATCATTGTCGTCGGGGTGGTCGACTTCGTATTTGGGCATCTTACCATTGCCTTTGTCCAAGTTCGTACTTGGCCGCAACGTGCTTGGGTCGCATGGGGGCTCTTGTGGCCCACTAGGCCTTGCCGTAATCGGACTTTCTTCGAACATGTGTTCGAAGCGATCTCCATCTTCTACCTCTTGTTTGGCGGATTCCGGGTCGAGCGTAGTCGGAGTCGAAGTTGTCTCTGGTGTGTACAAGGATGCGGACTCGTCGAAGACTACGTCTCGACTTACCCAAACCACTCGGGTAGAAGGGTTGTAGCACTTGTATGCCTTCTTCGGCATGAGAATTCTCTACGAATGCCTTCACTTTGGAGGTAGGAGGTGAATTCGTCGGAGAAGTACTCCTTTCCTCCATCCGATCGTAGGCATCGAATGTGCTGACCGGTTTCTTTTTCGACTTTCCCCTTAAGCTTTTGGAAGTGGGAGAACACTTCGCTCTTCTTCTTCAACGGGTAGATCCACGCGTAACGCGAGTAGTCGTCGACGAAGGTTACGTAGTATCGGCATCCGTTGATCGTCGGCGTTTGAGCCGGTCCCCATACATCTAAGTGTATGACGTCAAGGAGGCCTTTGCTTGCGGAACTCTCCTTCGGGAATAGGAGTCGATGTTGTTTGCTGAGTTGACATGCTTCGCATACTCGGTTGACTCATTTCGACTCGAATGTCAGAAGTCCAACGACGACTCCCTTTGTTTGCATAGCTCGAAGCCATTGGAGGTTTATGTGGCCGATTCTCTTGTGCCACAACTTGATGCTTGTCTTGGTTTTGAGACTTTTAGCGTACATTGCCGATTTCACCTCGTTCGAATCGAGGATGACTATTCGGCTGTCTCTTCGCCCCTTCGCTATGAGTCGGCCATCTTTGTCGATGAAGCATCCTTCTTTGTTGAAGCGGACTTGCATGCCTTGCTCCACGATATGGCCGACGGAGACCAAATTCTTCGTTATTGTGGGCACGTACAAAACATCTTGATGCAAGTTTGTTCGCCTTCTTTCCCGAATGGGACATTGCCGATGTGCCAAATGGGGTGCGTGGTGTCGTCTCCCGTCTCTATGAAGCCGGGTCGGTCCGGTGTACGCAAGTCATGAAACCACTCTTCGTGAGATGTCATGTGATGTGAGGCGCCGGAGTCGACGAACCACGCGTCTTCCGAGTTGGAGGCTGACATAGAGTTCGCTCTATGCCTCATTACGAACATTCCGCCACGGTTGCCATAGTCAGAATTCATGGCGTAATTTGTAAACATTTCACTATGATCGTCGTAGTCGGAATTCGACACGTGATTCATGAACATTCCGCTACGGTTGTAAAGATCGGAGTTCGATGCGTAGTTTGTGAGGTGTGGACTTGTTGAAGCCGACTCACTTCTCTTTTTCCGACACTCCGTCTCGTAGTGGCCGATTTTGCCGCAATAATTGCAAGTTGCGGGCCTCGTTTGCCGACCATGTTCAACGTGGAAGTTCCCCCTTCTTCCGAAGGTTCCTCGATGGCTTCCGTGAAGGTTTGACTTCCCTTCGTGTGATGGGCCTAATTGACCTCTTCTACCACCATGACCTCCTCCTCGGCCACCATCCGAATTCGAGAAGAACATTTGTCCTTCCGATGTCTTGGTTTTGGTTTGGATGTGGTTCTCTTCAACCATTAGCATTGATTGGAGGTCGAAGAAGGAAGGAGGGTTTTCTCTCGCCAATATTGCCATCCGTAATGTATCGAATCGTTGTGCGAGGCCGCCCAAGCATACTTGAACCATCTCGTCTTCGTCGATGTTTATTTTGATGGAGCCAAGCGAGTCGCAAATGCTCTTGATCTTGGCGGTCTAGTCCGACACAGACATGTCTTTTTGTCGAATGTTATTCAACTCTTGTTGGAGTTGAAGTTTTTGGGAGGTTGTGTTGGCGGCAAAAAGTTTCTTTAAATTCGCCCATGCCTCTTTAGGCGTCTTGGTGTCTCGAATGTGGCTAAGCATGTGGTCGTGGATACATGTTGCCAAGCAATACATGACTCGACTAGCGGCTTGCTCCCATGTTGCGTAGTCAGCGTTCTTTGAGTTGGGTCTATTTTCTTGAGTGTCGTTGATGTAGCTCCAATACCCTTGGCCAACGAGGTATTAGGTCATCTTGTACTCCCAAGATGAATAATTGCTCCGATCTAGCTTTTCACTAGGGAGCGAGCTACCCATTTGTGTGTTCATGTTGATTGTGTCTTCTCTTCTTTTGCTTTTCTTCCTTCGATCACGTACACGTGCTATGTAGCGGCACTACGGTAGCGGATAGCCGGAATTTGTTGTCGGCGTTTCGAACACACAATTATGAAGAGGCGGATGGGCTTAGTGGATGTGCTAAACCACACGTTCTGATACCATGTTAAGAATTAGGTAAGTAATTAAGAGTTAATTAGTACCTAAATATGTGATTAAGTTAAGTGCAGAAGATTATGTGATATGTGTGTGTATGTGTGTGTGTGTGTGAGAGGAAGAGAGAGAGAGGAGAGATACACTTATGAACAACACAAGATGGGGGATGAGTAAACTAGAGTGTATATTATAAAACATCATCAAATACAAAAATACCATCAATGAGGTATATATAGATCTCATGTGCAAGGGTGCACATGTGTGAGGAGAATATAGGTACAACCGGGTAGTCCTATATTAAATGACCTTGGGAGTGGAGGATCTAGAATATCCTACTTAAGTACAAGGTCCTATTTAAGTCGTTATAGTCAACACTCCTAACTAGATTCTATCTAGGTAACTACGAAGTTACATGGTTGACTAACTAACTAAACTAAGTTGAGCTTGATTTCTCAACACATGTGATTGAGAGTGTCATGACATGTTTTGTTATAAGCAACAAGTAATCTCATTCGAATTAACCACGATAACCCGATGTTAGTTCAAGGTAGACACATTTGGAACAAACTTTTGGTCATGCATTTTATGATTAACAACAAAGGACTTGGTAATATATAAACTTTTATCCATTCATTAGTGTAAGCAATTTACGTACACTTTTCTCCATTTTGGTGGCCGAAAGTGCCAAAAAGGATTGTCATTCTTCGAGGAGATAAGTGGAGTAGCTTTCCACTGAGTAAGAAAATGATAACATTGAGCAACTTTATCTTCAAAATCTCCAATAATACAATCCCATTGTCCCTTTAAAGTATGAACTATGTCCCTTTAATACACACACATGTGACATACATATATACATACATACATACACACACATGTGACATACATACATATATACATACACACATATATACATGTGACATACATACATACATACATACATACATACATCACACACACACACACATGTGCGACGTGTTTATTTTGAGACAAATCATTAATAGGGTTGGCGAGGGAATCGCGGCCCCGGACGGTGCAGGTCGCTCAAATCATGGCACGTGCAATCTGCACCGTCCGATTTGGATAATAAAATATCACGCGACCAAAAATGTTGTTAGAGGTTGCCGAACTACCTATTGTGGTCACCCAACCTACATATTCTGGTTGCCCAACCTACCTATTGTGGTTGCCCAACCTCTGTAATGTATGTGGTCGCCCAATCGAGTTTAAATGTGGTTGCCCAACCTGCCATTTCAGTTTGGTCGCCCAATCGAGTTTTAATGTGGCTATGTGGTTGCACAATTGAGTTTTAATGTGGCCATGTGGTTGCCCAACCGAGTTTTTATGTGGCCATGTGGTTGCCCAACCTTTTAATTGACGACTATAAAACCCTAAAACCTGTCATTATCTCTCAATTTGTCAAATGAGATTGACAGGTTCTTCTGTTGAGAAAACCAATTTTCTTCAAGCGGCTTGCAATCGACATTCCCATCAATCACTTCTATAATTAGTGCCCTACTATTTCCTAGGTATGTATTTGTGTTTGTCTCTACATTTTTTGATTTTTTTTATGTGCTTGGCTTTTTCATGTCAAAATATTAGGGTTTGGGAGAAGGTTTTGGTTGATATTATGATTTTAATGTGATATTATGGCTTGATATTAGAATGATAGGGAGAAGGTTTAGGGTTTAGCATGATAGTATGATTGTAGAAATTGTTTAGGGTTTGTTTGATACAATGAATAAGTTTATTCTCAAAAACTGTTTACAACATGTTTATTGATATGTGATCTTAGAATGTTAATGGTTTACGGTTGGAGTGTGTTGATATTAACTTGATATTGAATTTATTTAGCTTGATATTGATTACTAATGATATTATGATATGAGCTTGATATTGATTATTTGTGGTTTATGGTTGATATTACGATTTTAATGCTTGATATTAGAATGTGGCCCAAGTTTAGAACAAGTTTAGTTCATTGATCATTGAATAGACTTGCAAAAACTTATTGATTATTAATGGTTTATGGTTCGATGTTTTACTTGATTAAAGTTAATATTGTGTGTTTGAGCATTAAATTCAGAATTTTTTTGATTATTTATCTTTTCTTTTCCTTGTATGGTGGTAGATGGTTGCCAGGTCCAAGTACAAAGACTAGTGGGATTCCGATAACGGTGAGATATATCCAACTCAAGAGATGTATGTCACAAACCAATCTCTCCTAATAGTGGTCATGATGTGTGATGCATTCATGCTGATTGATGATTTGTTTAAGGGTTTTTGTTAGAAGACATTGGAGAACTTGTGCGGATGGCATGTCTAAGGGTGGGGAGAGCATGGATCATCTGCCTCGGATCGAGCCGATATAGCCTATGGCAACATTTGACGAAGATGCTCCTCCTGTAGGTATGTGGATTTGGTCTGGTTGTAATATGTCAATCTTTATGTTAATCTTTATGTAACACATACAGAAAAAACTGATGCTACTAGCCTTACCTCGTTGTATAAGGTTGGAAGAGATGCCAATGGGAACAAGGCCCGTGCGTGTATCGTGGCTGAGTATTGTTGCCTCTTGCCAAGTTGGTATCGCAAAAAATGCGACATGGAAACACATTTACTCAGGGCACGTGGAATTGACATAGTCCTACCACGAGGGATGCGAATAGAGGAGGAGGGTACTCCGAGGGCATGCTTTAATAGCTATGAGCGTCAGAGATCACTTAGAAGATTCATGGATCCCGAAATCAAGTACCATAGAAATCGGCAGTCACACATCTGGAAGTCGAAGGTTGTATCCTATTCCCGTTGAACTCCAACTTGACACGGAGGCAGAGTTTGTGGCGCGATTTTTTTATGGACCACGAGATGGCCATCTATGACTCCAAAAAAGACGAGCGGTTGGAGATGTTGAAGAAAAAGATTGCATCCGGTTTGGATTCTTATGTAAGTATGAGCGAGGATTTCATTCTTGATGTGTTATGATATGGCAAGACTCGAACCCATGACCTTATGCTACATAAAATGTTATTTTCTTTTATGTTTTATTATAGAAAATTGATGTATATTCCAGATTTCTCTGGAACATTCTAGAAACTTCAGGAGTATTCCTAAGAACACTATAAAAGGAGGCACAAGGCATTATTTCGAACCAAATCGGTTTAACGCCAGTCTTAAGCCTCCTAGCTATTACTGTACATTCTCTTCACATAATATATATCTTTTCTTATCATCACACACACACTCTCTCTCCCTCCCTCTCACTCACTCTTTCCTTCTCTCGAGAGTTCTTCACCTCTCTTAGTACTAATACTTCTTTTAGTACAAATTCCTTCTCTGTCTTAGTACTGTTCTTGATAGTTTGAACCAATTTTGGTCGTTCTTCCTTCCGTATCTTCCTTTCCTCCTCTTCCTTTTATCTTCTTATTAATCCTCTTATCCTTCCTAGTAAAATGGAAACTATTAGCGCTCAGGAATACCAATCTGTTTTCTCGGAGCTCCAATGCTTAAAAGAGAAATTTGTAGCACTAGAACAAGAAAATCATCGTTTGTTGGGGGATCTTTAACAAATAGCATTGGAAAAACAACAACATGGGGAGCTGACGTTACGTGTACAAAAACTCGAAGCGACTATCATATCATTACAACAACAAGGATCAAGCACTCAAGGGATTCACAAAGAACCCAAGGTCGGTCTTCCTGCAAAATTTGATGGGACCCGATCACAGTTTAGAGGGTTTTTGAATCAGGTACATTTAGTGATAGAAATGCATCCTTCTCGATATCCCACTGATGCATCACGAGTGGGACTAGTAGGCACTCTCCTTAGTGGCTCAACGTTAGCATGGTTTGCTCCATTGTTGGAAAAGGAATCTCCATTACTAAACAGTTTTGAAGAATTTATAAGTAAGTTTAAGGCCTGTTTTGGAGATACTGACAACATAAGGATTGCAATCAACAAAAACCCGGCGATTACGCCAAGGATGATCACGCATTGATGGAACAATTTCATTATGGTTTACGCAACGATGTCAAGGATTTACTCTTGAACTTCCCCGAAGAGCCAAAGTCATTAACAGAAGCAATCAGTCGCGCGGTGAGATGCGACAACCGCCTCTTCGAAAGACGTTCAGAACGACAATTCCAGATTCCGAGGGCAAGATCAGAGCCTACGTACGCCTCACTGGTAGCGAAACCTTTTCCGAGGGAGTCATATAATGCGCCTCCAGTAAGTACTCCAACTCTGATGGAAATTGACACCACACGTCGTCGTGGACCACTATCGGAAGAAGAAAAGCAACCACGCCGAGCAAACCGACTATGTCTTTATTGCGGTGGATCAGGGCATATCGCGGTAAACTGTCCCCATAGGCCAAGAAGGCAGGTAAACCAAATAGTTGCTAGTTCTGATTGTACTAAACCCGAGTCTATTTTAGTAGGGATATCTTATAGTCCTAATAGTACTAATAGCCCAAATCTAGCGAACAAATTTGATGTCCTTAGTCAGTTAGAAGAAGAGTTAAACGACTAAGTCTAGCCAAAATAGGAGCCGTTTGGTTGGACAACCCTAGATCTGTGCAACCCATTAGTGGTTCCATTCCCTCTAAGCAAGTTAGCAATGTGTTCATAGCCCAAGTAACAGTTAGTACTAAAAGTACCCCTCCAGTACATGTCTTAGCACTTCTAGATTCCAGAGCTAATTCTTGCTTGATGGATAGGAACTTTGCCCAAGCTCATCAAATATCACTCAGAAAACTCCTGTGTCCAACCTCTGTAGTAGTCATTGATGGTCGTCCCATTGCTTCCGGAAATATCATAGAAGAGTCAGAGCTTGTTAATATTGTCCTAGATAATCTAGCATGTGTAGTATCATTTAATATAATTAGCATCCTAGAACACCCCATTGTTTTAGGATTACCATGGTTCAAATTACATAACCCAGACATAGATTGGAGAACAAGAGAAATACGGTATCGAAAAGCTCGAGGGTCTACTCATAAGATTGCAACCATTTTGCTACATCAGTTGCGGGAAGAAGGACGCAAGGAAGAAATGTTTCTCTTTGCAATATCAGTAAAGCCCTCAGACACCATTAAAGAGGAGTCCACCGTTCAACTTCCAAAGAAGTATCATCATTATGCTGATGTGTTCGATAAAGTACAAGCCAATATGCTTCCTCACCATCGACCGTATGATTGCCCCATCGATTTACAACCGGGGAAAGAGCCACCATGGGGACCGATCTACAATTTGTCACCAACCAAGCTGGAAGTCGTGGGAGCCTATATAGAGGAGAATTTGGAAAATGGTTTCATTTGGCATTCGAAATCTCCAGCTGGCGCACCCATTTTCTTCGTCAAGAAAAAGGATGGATCACTTTGTCTCGTTGTAGATTACCGTGGCTTGAATAAGGTTACAATCAGAAATAGGTATGCACTTCCCCTTATCTCAAGTCTTTTAGAACGGATCAATGGTGCCAGGTTCTTCATGAAGATCGACTTACGGGGGGAGCCTATAACCTCGTATGGATCCGACCAGGAGATGAATGGAAGACCGCGTTTCACACCAGATATGGGCACTTCAAGTATACAATCATCCCGTTCAGCCTCACTAATGCGACAACAGTCTTCCAGCACATGGCAAATGATATATTCCGAGATCTCTTGGATGTTTGTTTGATCATCTATTTGGATGATCTACTGGTTTATTCGAAGACCCAAGAAGAGCATGATTCTCATGTACTGTTAGTACTAAAATGACTACGAGAACATGGTCTTTATGCAAAGCTGGAAAAATGTAGTTTTGGGTGCAACCAGGTGGAATTTTGGGCTATGTCATTTCCTCGGAAGACATCTCCATGAACCTAGCTAAGGTCAAAACTGTGGTAGTGTGGCAGACTCCGTGTTCGATGCGAGATGTGCAATGCTTTTTAGGCTTTGCCAATTTTCACCGGAAGTTCATACAAGATTATTCAAAGCTTGTTCTTCCTCTCACACAGCTTACCAGGAAGGGACAATCGTTCGTTTGGTCTAAAGAAGCAGACATGGGTTTCGAGAGTCTTAAAAAGGCATTTACATCGGCTCCAATTCTAGCTCATGTCGATCCGAAAAAACAATTCATTATCGAAGCAAACACATCAGATTTCGCATTGGGGAGCATTCTGTCACAACGGGGTAATGATGAGAAGCTACATCCTGTGGCTTTTCACTCACGCAAGTTTGACGCTGCAGAAATCAACTACGAAATTCATGATAAGGAGCTATTGGCAATAGTGGACGCTTTTACACAATGGAGGCATTTTCTAGAGGGATCCTCTCATCAAGTCACCATATTCAATGACCACAAAAACCTTGCCTACTTTCAAGACACTCGTGTGTTAAATCGACGTCAAGCTCGGTGGGCGCAGTTCCTGATGCATTTCAACTTCAAAATTACATATCGTTCGGGGAAGCACCAAGGGAAGGTAGATGCATTATCACGGCATTCGTACCTAGCACCGCGTCCCGGCAAGCCAGCTTTTGATAACAAAAAGCAAGTAATCTTGGGACCGACACGACTGCAAGCAACACAGGTCTTTGGCATGCTAATGGATTCCCATGTTATCGATACTATACGTGAGGACTTGAAGACCGATGATTTCGCCCAAGCCATTCTAGCACAAATTGACCCCTCTCGAGCATCTTGGTCACAGTCGCAACCACCAGGTACGGACTATCGGCAATTCAAATACCATGATGGATTACTATTCTTTAATGAACTCTTGTATGTTCCTAATGGTTCTTGCTGCCTTCGAGTAGTCCAAAACTTTCATGACACATATACAGCTGGGCATTTTGGTGGCCTAGTATGCGACAATTTGTCAAAGATTTTGTTCGAACTTGTGATACATGCTACAGAGCGAAAATGCCAAGGCATCATCCATATGGTTGATTAGAACCATTATCAATTCCAAGCAAGCCATGGCAATCCATTGCTCTAGACTTCATCACAGATCTTCCAGTCTCTAAGGGGTTCAATGCGATTGTAACAGTCATAGATCGATATACGAAGATGGCTCATTTCTTGCCATGTACTTAGGAAATATCCAGTGAAGAAACCGTTGAAATTGTCATGCGTGAAGTATGTCGGCATCATGGCCTTCCCGATAGTATCATCAGCGACCATGGACCCTAGTTTGTATCGAAATTCTGGAAGGAGCTTTTTAAAATGCCCAAGCTCACGTGTAACCTCTCCTCCGGCTACTACGCACAAACGGATGGCCAAGCAGAACGAACAAATCAAACACTAGAGCAGTATCTTCGGTGCTTTCTAAGCTATCATCAGGACGATTGGGTAGATATTCTCCACTTCGCCGAATTTTCCGACAATAACTCTGTCCACGCATCGACTAAAGTTACGCCATTTTATGCTTATACGGGTTCTCACCCCCGGTGGTGTTTATTTGAAACTCCAAAGTTGTCCACGAATCCTTGCACAGAGGATCGTTTAGAGCGGTTACGCAAGATACAAGCCGATTTATCTACTCATCTCCAACAAGATCAACAAACACACAAGGTTTATGCGGATCGTCATCGACTTCCATCTAGTTTTAACATTGGAGATCGGGTATGGCTACTACGACGACACATCAAGACTACTCGTCCATGCGAGAAGTTGGATTATCGGCGATGAGGTCCTTTCCGTATTATAGGAAAGATTAATGATATCGCTTTTCGTCTCAATCTACCTCCGCAACTTTGGATACATCTGGTGTTTCATAGTTCTCTCCTCGAACCCTATCAAGAGAACACCATCCCAGGACGTATTACACAACCTCCACCCCCAATCGAGCTTGAAGATGGACCTGAGTACGAGGTTGCCGCCATCCTTGATTCCAAGATTGTTCGCAACAAGCTCTATTATCTAGTCGATTGGCTAGGATATAGTCCCAGCGAGTGTACTTGGGAACCGATAAAGAATGTGACTATTGCTCGTGCTCTTCTTGAAGACTTCCATTGTCAATATCCAGACAAACCGGGTCCTCAATCCAAAACGACTCGTGACACTCGTCGTTTTAAAGGGGGGATAGTGTCATGATATGGCAAGACTCGAACCCATGACCTTATTTTATAGAAAATTGATGTATATTCCAGATTTTTGTGGAACATTCTAGAAACTTCTGGAGTATTCCCGAGAACACTATGAAAGGAGGCACAAGGCATTATTTCGAACCAAATTGGTTCAACGCCAGTCTTAAGCCTCCTAGCTATTATTGTACATTCTGTTCACATAATATATATCTTTTCTTATCATCACTCTCTCTTGATCTCTCGATCTCTCTCTCCCTCCCTCTCACTCACTCTTTCCTTCTCTCGAGAGTTCTTCACCTCTCTTAGTACTAATACTTCTTTTAGTACAAATTCCTTCTCTGTCTTAGTATTGTTCTTGACATGATATGTGTTGGAGGGTTTATTGGCAGAATTTAGATAATAACACGTGTCTTATTGTGGTGAAACAGTGTAAGAAGGCGGGGATATCCACCAAAGAGGGTGGTGTGTCCACTGATGTGGGTGAGGCTCTAAAACCATCCGAGGGTGGTGTGTTCACTAATGTGGGTGAGGCTCTAAACCCATCTGAGGGTGGTGTGGCCACTCCACCGAGATGAAGATGACCAAAGATGCAAGTCTGATGGAAGGAGGTCGCGTCAAACACTAATGTTGGCCTCCTAACATCAGATTCAGATGGTGTGGCATCGAATGTGGCCACAATACAAATTGAGCATGCCAAGGTGGTTAGAATGTGGATCCAAACACCAGACAAACACTTTTCCAAGTTGTTTTTTTGTGAAATATAAAATTGTATCCTCTTAAAAGACATTGTGTGTGAGATTTGCATGCAAGTACCAGCTGAAGTGCCAATGACTCGATATGGCCATTGACATTACAGAGTCAGATCTGGAGACCATGTGCATGGAAGGAGAAATGGCATCAACATGGACGATGACATTATTCACGTTGTATATGGAGTACTCGTTACCACTTGAGGTGACTAAATGGTTCACCATTGTTGACCCACTATGGGTGCAACTACACAAGCAAACGACGAAGGGCCAAGACATCCTTCGGAAGGTGGCTAAACGTGATTTTATCTTCATTCCGATCGTGGTTCAGGGCCATTGGGTGTTGTGGACAAAGACACGACAGAAGGTTTCCAAGCTGACCAACAAAGTAGTCTTCTGCGATCCACTAAACAACATGGCGACTAGCAATGTGTGGAGTCTTGCAGAGATTGCGATTTGGACACATTTCATCTGAACCGTTAGACCACACCATTGTAGCCGAGGGTCGATATCATGTATTACACATCCCAACTTAGCCAAATGGTTGGGATTGTGGCTTTTACATGATGAAGACTATACAGATGTTGATAGAGGAGTTCTTACGAGGATGGATATCTCAGACTTTTGTAAGTGTAATTGCAGATGTCTTATTCATGTGGTTTACGTATAGTTGTGTTCTTATATATTTGGTGACAGGGCACAGAGATGTGGTTCACCAAACGTGAAGTGGATTCACTTCGGATTCATGTGGACGAGTGGATAAGAAGGGTCCTAGGATTTGCACCTGCTCCCAGTGGCCCCATATTGTAAATTTTGGATTGGCTACAGAAATTTTATCATGATTGTCATGGCCACGCATATTAGACCTTGGTTCTCATATAATGGATATTATGTATATGAAGAATATTGTAAATATTGTCATATTATTTGTACCAGAGCGGATGTTGTACATGTGGTATTACATTTTGTTATAGATAGATGTTGTAATATGGTCACCACTTTTTGTATAGCGAGTAGCGACTCATTGTATATCGAAAATTACCGATTAATGGAAAAGTTGTTTATCTCAAGTGTTGGTAATCTTGGTAATATCAAGTGTTGGACTTATGCCTGATGTGACTTCATTACCTGATGTGACAACCCTCTCTCTCCTTGGTCTAAAAAAGGAGGGAGAGAGGACTGAGCAAGGATTGACGTTTTTTGGAGGACGAAGTGTTGCCGGTTTGAGTGCCAAGCTCTCTCTCTCTCTTTCTCTCTTACTCTTTTTGTCTCTCTCCCTCTCTTGTAACAACTCTTTCTGCCATTGCCATCGCCGTCTGTTGCCGCTGTTGTCTACTACCATCATCGCCGCCATCGCCGTCGCTGTCGTCAGTTCTTGGTCGTCGTCGTCACTGTCGTGTGTAGTCGTTGCCTCTATCATCGTTGTCCGCCACTGCTATCACCTACGCTTCTGACAATGTCATCGACTGAGTAAAAGAGAGAGCATACATGTGCTTCTACACTCAAACCTAGCGCGCAAGGCATCGATGCTCGACTAAGTTTTTTCTATCCTCTTTGTCTTTTCGTTCTTTTATCTTTTGATATACAACATGACTTCTAGACGTAACCATAAGGAAACACACAAAGAAATTATAAGTAAGGAAGAATTTTTAGATGTCCTTAACCGTTTAGTTAAATAGAAAAACGGTCGAAAGAGATTGAAGCTGAAAAACAAAAAGATAAGGAAGAAAAAGAAGTGATTATTGTTGAAATAATGAAACATAAAGTAGACAACACGAACCTTCAGAAACAAGTTAAGGACCTTGAGACATCTAGGGAAGATGGTGAAATATCTTCCCTAGAGGATATTAAGGACGAGATAAAAAAAGGTTAAGGAAGAGGTTAAAAGCGATATGGAATTAGCAAAAACTGGGTGGGTTGATGTAGTAAAATGTAATATTAAAAAGGAACTAAAGGATGAAAATATTGTAAACACTACCCTTGAGGAGGAAAAAATGTGTCAAGCTCGACGCCTAAATGTACGAGTTATTGGGCTCAAGGAAGGGGCATCTCCTAACGAAGATGCACAAACATTAGGGAAAATGTTGGGGTATGAAGCCCTACCAATCACTAAAACTTGGAGGGTAGGATGTGACACCACCAGGAAAAGAGCTTTGGTCCTTTAGTTTAAGGACTCAGAATCTAGAATCGCATTTTTTAAAAAGAGACCAATTCTTCGAGGATTGGGCGGGGACCCTATCTACCTCGATGAAGACCTAACCAAGATGCAAATTGAGCATCGTAAAAATTGTATGTCGCGAGTCATACAAGCTCGTAAAGAGGGGCATCGTGCTTTTTACCGAGACGGACGTGTGATAATAAATGATCGTGCCGCCAATTGACGGCGTGTGGCCCATGTGACATACAATAAACTTAGGATGACTTTATGGAACTGTAACGGTGCATTTTGGACACACCCTGCTGTCTAGAGGAGATTTTGAAGGTATTTGACATACTTTTTTTAGTAGAAACACATCATAGCCCAAATCGAGGACTGCCACGAGTTGACAGTTTTCGTTGGGAATTTGTCTTTAGACAAAACTCACGTCGACATACTACTAGAGGGTCTGGAGGGTTTGCGATACTATTTCGGAGAGAGATACATAATAGGATAGAAATACTAAAGAAAGACCTAGAAGCCCGTTTTATGTGGGTGAAAGTCCTCACTAGCAAGGATCAAGTGATATTTATCGCCGTGTGTTACTTCCCCCCGAAAGGATCTTGGTATAATATGGCTGGAGAGGCAAGTATAGTTGATGAAGGAACGTCGCATGGGCCTTCTCCATACGAACCTTTACCGGATGACATAATCCGATATTCTTCTCAAGGGGAAGTCTTCCTTGTAGGAGATTTCAATGCGAGAACCTAATCTCAACAATGCACAATATTTCAAATGGATAGAAACCTTGAAATGGTGAATGTCGACCCTTTAGACTTAGACATAACGCGTACATCAAAGGATCAAGGTGTGGACACCACAATCTTTGGCCATCATCTGCTTGAACTTGGAAGCCGACACTAGATGATCATATATAATGGCTTAGCCAAGTGGCCGGGCTCGAAAGCGCAGTCATGTTTCCCACATGGAGGAGGGGAAAGCACAATTGACTACCTAATAGGACGCCCTGAAGCTACCCACATGGTTAACTCCTTCCGGGTGGCCCCATGCCTCATTGGTGCAGACCATAGCTTCCTATACTTTGAGCTAAAATGCGACACCTCCCACGCCACCAACTCTAGTCAACCAAACCATCACACCATAATACATTTCATGCATGAGCTCGCTGACATCTACTCTTGACATGTTCAAGACCATCTCTCCTCTTTTAATTCTTCCTTGCCTTTAGACAACCTCACTACAGAACTCGCACACACCCTTCACTCAGTAGCAATTAGTAGCTTCCCATACACAAAACACTCCAATCATAGTAGAATAGGGTCTATGACACAGAACAAGTGGTATGACGAGGATTGTAGAGAGTTGTATAGACAACTTAAAGTGTCGCGACTTAGGGGTACTATTTCCTCAGTATAGGCTCGAAAAGAGATGCGCAAGATGACAGGTCGTAAAAGACGAGCTTGGCAAGCATCCCAATATTGGGAACTCTACCATATGCTCATGAGTAGGGATTGCGCCCTTGCATGGAAGAGACTACGGGAACCGTGACCATAAACACCCATCGAGGATCCCAGTATTTGGCACACATATCGAGAGACTCTACCATGTCCCGAACCAACCACCCATCCCAAGGCCTTCCACACCCTGACCTAACATGGGGACACTTTTCACGACCTCTAGGGTCACGAAGGTCATAAACAAATTTTGAGCCGAGCACATCATATATGCTCAAGAGTGCCCAGCCTCCTTTCTCACTCTAATCTTCAACCGCGCCCTCGCCGAGGGTTTTCCACCAGGGGGGGACCCAATGGACCCAAATACATATAGGACCATTATGATAGGTCATACACTCGCTAAACTATATGGTGCGGTAATGGAAGCGAACCTCAATGATTATATGGAAACATTAAGTCTTCGAGCACCTAAGTAGGTTGGCTTTAGACGCGCCTTCTCCACTATTGACCATATCTTCATACTTAGGTGCTTAATTGACCAGACGAAGGCTCATAAGAAGAAACTATAGTGTTGCTTTGTGGACTTCCGCAAAGCCTTTGACACAGTTCCTAGGGAGAAGTTGTTTGATAGACTTAAGAGCTTGGAGATACCAAATGACATGATCTGGGCCATTTATGCCCTATATGAGCAAGTCTCTAGGTGCGTAAGATGCCCAAGTGGCCTATCCAATTGTTTCACTAGCACCATTGGTGTAAAACAGGGTTCCCCCTATCATCGACTCTTTTTGGGATCTACATTGATGAGATCATTGATTTTATTGCTTGTAAGGGAGGCAAGGGAGTAGCTATTGGGGATATGCAAGTTAGTCTCTTACTCTACGCAGACGACATTGTCTTGCCCTTGGAGTCAAAACACGACCTACAAAAGCATCTTAATGCACTAGATGACTTTTGTACACAACGAGGACTGGTAATGAATCTAGCGAAAACTAAAGTCCTTATCTTTTATACATCGTCCCGAGTTAGGAGTAAATGTCACCTAATCCTCTCATATAAACTAGTTGAGGTAGTTGGATCATATGTATACTTGGGAGTCACTTTTAGTGCTCGCTCAGGTAAATTCTCGATGACCCAGGCAGCCAAAGCTAGGCTAACAAGAGGGTATGCATCCCTCTCACTCTTAGAGAGACAATGCCACCATGCATACTTTCAAGAGCCACGAACTAAGGGATGGCTCTTCGACTCATTAGTGACCCCCTCCCTCATGTATGCTTCAGTAGTATGGACCCCAGGTCTACCATTTTTCATGTGGACGCAATTAGAGAGACCTTTGGTGACGATGTTATCACGTCAACTCCAAAGCAAATCGACAATACCACATGACATTATTAGAGCAGAGTTCAGTCTGCCCACGATGTTAGTAGAAGCACTATTTCAAGTGGTAGTTTTTATTCATTGGATACATAGCCAACCACAAGATAGGATATCCCGTCAAGCCTTTGAGGCATCTTGATCCCTACATGCATCTGGAGACACTAGCTCTTGGTATAGCACTGTGGTGAGTTGGCTACTTGCAAACAACATAGACATTAATAACCTACCCCCCCTTAAGTACAACCATGGAACTGATCAAACTCTAATATCTCATGAAGACCGTAATAAAGTGATACGCCAAGAAATATGGAAAATTTACACTCGATATAAATGGATCACCCCACGAGAGCCACTCCCATCGAAAATGTTGTACTATAAGGAACACTTCTTGTACTTCTCTAAGTTAGGTTTTATTACAGGACCAAGATATCTAGATACATTCTTATCAAATGCACTAAGGGTGGCCATTGGACAACTTAGGATATCATCTCACCAACTTGAGATTGAGAATGGTCGGGCTAATAGAGTCCCTAGGGAGGAAAGGCTATGTAGGTTGTGCCACATAGAGATAAAGGATGAGTATCACTTCACATGCAAGTGCCCAACTTATGCCGAGATACGAGTGGAATACCAAGACATATTAGGACCCTCTGCCACCCTCTCAAAACTATTAGATACCCCGGATGTAAAGAGACTAGGTAGGTATATCTTAGAGCTAAAACAACATAGGGAGAATAAATTACAAAGTATTAACCATAACCCTTTTACTATTCATCAACTTGTAACTAGTGTAATTTTTCAAGAACAAGGGGAGACGATGAATGTGGATACACTTACGCTGCTTGGCCTCTCTCTTGAGGAAGCCAAAATGCAAAGAACAACCAAACGCCCTCAGATGTTGGGCTTCAAAACAAGTCGACACGGAGTAGAAAGGATTAAGAAGATAAGGGAACGTGAGCTACGTCGATTAGAAGCTATGGTTGGGGTACCTTTTACATTGGGGCCACGGGCCACATCCACATCGAAACCCTTTGACCTTGCTTCTCTTCGAGAGACTTAGATGGAAATGAAATTAGGCCTAGTATAACATCATTTTCATTGTAGAACATGTTTGTTATTTTATTTTACTAGAATTATTTAGCTTAAAACTCTATTTTTATTTTTATTTTTTATTTTCGATGAATGGGTAAATGTACCATTTTTTGTTGTAAACCATTTGTCTCATGGGCCAATTTTGGCCTTAGAAGACATTAATATATCTTTCTTTCATTCTTTCTTTGTCTTGTGCCCAGTTCTAGATGGAAAACCTCTACTCGCGCAGGAAGCCTGTGAGCTCCCGACCAGAGGTTCTTCATTCTGTTTCCCTATGTGTGTGAGTGTGTGCGAACGTCTCTCATGAGTGCTTGGCTTTGCCACCGTCCGCCCCCGGTTGTACTCCTTGGTTCCCTACTAATCACTTGTCGATTGAGTTCCCTCTCGTGTTGGGGTTCTTGTGTTGCTCGTACTTGTTGCGTGTTAACCGTGCCCGAGCTCACGTCTTAAGTCCCGTTCCAAACTTTGTTGTGTGCACGTCGGAATCTACAAACCGTACGCCTACCACTACTTCTTAGCTTCCCGACCGGGACTGAACCAGCATAACTATCTGGACAAATCCGGAGAAGCTAACCAAACCGTAACACGAGCCTCCCTTCTTCCTTTCCAACTTCTTCGTCCAAGACCCCCGCGGTCCCGCCCGCTCTAACACGTGCACGCAGAATACCGCAACATCTTGGTGAACCCGACATGAAACATGTGGCAAAGTAGTCCAAGGATGAGAGGAAGCGAGGTCGCTCAAGCTATGGCGGTAGCCGTTGACCGCCTGGTAAACGCTTGAGAGGGCACGGGTGCCATTGATATGGTCATCGAGGTCATCGTCGGCACGATAGGCCGATTCAGTGGGAGGAATGAGACAAGCTATCTCGAGGCCTATTGGGACGAGATGATAATGAGGGACACCCTGAAGGATAGACAGTTGTCCATATTCCCTCGGGTGGTAGCACCGAGCATTCATATGGAGGTGCTCGAGGTACATGTTGGTTGCCAGAATTGGGAGGAGTTCGAAGGACAGCTCCTCAAGAGGTATGGTTTTGACGACTCGCTTCAGTTGTAAAAACGGGATTTCAGGGAGTGGGTCAAGAGCCCCAGAAAGGGGAAGAACACATCGGTGCTCCTTCATGAGTTTGAAAAATGATTCGCTCGGCTCTCGGCGCTAGACCGGACCGTGCTCAATCGAGAGAAAGTGGGTCTCCTGGTGGAGATGGATGAAGGACTCATGGTTGATTGGGCCATGGTGAAAAGGGTTTGTAGCAGTTTCAACAAAAGGCGTGAGTTGAGTGACGCGGGTCCATCGGCAGTAGACCTAACCGTGGGAAAAAGGCCAAAAGAATCGATTACGGCTTGGACAAAAAAGACGCCAAGGTGGATTGAGTCATGCGTGGTTCCGACCGGTGTGGTCAAGGGCCCATCTGGGGGTGTGGCTCTGGAGGAGCTGACAAAGATGGTGTGTGATCTCCAGGTCACGCAAGCACGGAGAGATAGCGGGAGACAATCGTGTGACCGGATGCCTCTGGTCGACCAGCAGTGCATGTGGTGTCACGTCGTAAGCCACATCCAAAGGGATTGTGCCGATTTCGTGGAGGCACTTAAGAGCAATGTGGTGTACCTTTGGAATGGACGAGTACACGCCGAGGATACGTGAAGGGCCTTGGAGGTAAATACTTGTCGTGGCGGGACAAAAAGGTTAATGGAAGAGGTTGCGGCATAGCACGCCGAAACCGTCCATTACTCAGCATCATCTGGCATCCGTGTCGGAGGTGAGGACCACAAGACAACAAGAGACTCCGGGTTTTGGTTGTTGGTGCTGGAAGGCCTTTCCGGGGTAAAGTTGCGGAAGGAAGAGGTGGACCGCGTGAAGAGGCAGGTCCAAGAGGGCACCGGATGGGACAATCCGATAGACGAGAAATCTGGCTTCTTGGAAGCCGCGTGCCAGAACTACGAGGTTCTGGTGGAAGATAAACAGATCGGGAAGGCAGGAGGGGCCGACACCTCGAACTGGTATGAGACCTGGAACGGGCCGAAGAAAGGCGACGGAGGCCCAGTATGCCCACGAGAGAAGATGAAGATGTCAGGATTCCAGTTGAGCTCAGAAATAGAGAGAGCAACGGACCTGCAGAAGCTCCTAGAGGAACAAATCCTGAACAGCCGGATAGAGTTCACCCTGAGGGAGGGATTGGGGATTGCAAAGAAAGAATTCCACGACTCCATCGTGGACCTGGTGAAGCGAAAGTAGCTCTCGACGGAGCCAGGGCCGGAGAAACCCATGGAGTTGAGGGCGATGCACATCGACAAGGTGGCGGCGGAAGACGAATTTTTGGAGAGCCACTACATGAGGCCGCATTGGGCGAGAGCGACAACGGAACCCTGATCTGGATCAGGGACGTGAAAGAGCCGGTGGTGGCTCTGATTGACCATGAATTCGAAATCAACCTAATGTCCATGGACTTCTAGAAAAAAGGGGAAGTGGCCGATCAACACCAGGCACGGGTGAAAAATACGCGTGGCGACCCATGCCATGGAGGAGCTACACGGGGCATGCTTGAATGTCCGAGTAAAGGTCGGGGACGTCGAGATAGACCAACACTTTTTCGTGCAAGCAACCTCCTCGCATCCGGTGATCCTTGGCGAACCCTACATCACGGCGGCCTGAATGGAGACAAGGGTGTTGGACAATGGTTCGGCGTATGCAAGGGTGAAGAGCTAGGACAAACAGCACTCCGTCCAATTTCTGACAGTGCGGCCGAACCACGAATGAAATCGTGAGCCTCTCGGCAACAACGGTCAAGAGGATTTTTAGAAGGGACTATCAAGGCGTGGGGCCGCGATAGTCCGGACACCCCGTAGAATCCCCACACATGTACCATAGGTAGGAAATTTTGGCCCTCCACTAATGGAGGATGTACCATAACCGGCATTCATGGCCGGGAGAAGAAGCGGGTCAAAGGACGGTTGATGACGTGCGGTGCCTTAGGCTCCGACAACGAGATCAGTGGCGCCATGGAAGCGGTCTCATTCGATGACACTCTCAAGGAGATCGAGAGGTTGGCCAATAAGGACCTACGCGAAGACCAGATAATTCCGGTCGGTTCATTCGAAATGTACGAAGTCCTTGCGGACTTCAGAATGATGGTCGGGTCGGATCGAACGGCCATAGTAAGCACAAGGTACAAGATTGTGGACCGGAAGGTGAGGGCAGTCACAGTTCTCTTGCCGGAGGATAGCTGGGAACAGATGAAAGGGGTCGCGGCGTACCCGAGTTTACGGAATCCGGCCAGCATAGGGCACCGGTTCACCGATGAGACAATACGGGAGCTGAAGATCAGTGGGGCTGGCTTTCTACTACCGGCGGAGGAGAACCAGTTTCGAAGCATGCTCGGAAGGCACAGGAAGGTCTTTGTATTCTCGTCAGGGGAGATCAGGTGCGTCGACCCGACAATCATACAGCCAATGGTGATCTTCACGGTACCGCACGTACTATGGAATCTCAAACCGATTCCAGCACTGAGAGCTCACATCCCGAAGCTGATTGTGCTACTGAAGCAAAAGGTAGAGATGGGTATCCTCGAACCATCGAGCCCCCCCTATTCGAATCGGTGGTTTACGGTGCTGAAGAAGAACGGCATGTTACGCTTCATACAGGACCTGTAGCCGGTCAATAAGGTGACCATTCGGAACATCGGAATCGGGCCAACCATCGATGAGTTCGCGGAGGCCTTTGCCGGGATACTACCAATTCCAACTAGATGTAGAGAGTAGGGATATCATGACGATGCGGACCCCTCTTGGCTTAGTTCGGATGTGTACCCTACCGCAAGGAGGGACCAACTCGGTGGTGCACATGGTGAATGCAATGAACAAGGTCCTAAGGGACTGCATCCCAGACATCACCATGCCGTTCTTGGATGACATCCTGATCAAGGGATGTCTAGAGGATGCGAAGGATGGATCGGTCAGACCAGACGGATGTCAGAGGTTTGTCGCGGACCACATCTCCGACTCCGAGAAGATATTGTAGAGGCTTGAGGGCGCTTGGCTTACCTTCTCCGAGGAGAAGTCAGCTTTCGGACAACCCGAAATCTTATTAGTGGGGCACTTATGCAGGCCATATGACCGGAAACCATCTCTGGCAAAGGTAGAGGCCATCTCGGTGATGAAGGGGGAATATAAGTTGGTCACAGAAGTCCGGCGATTCCTGGGAGCGTACACCTTCTACCACATTTGGATTTCGCACTACACGCACATCGCGGAGCCGTTCTATGGGTTGTTGAAGAAAGGTCATAGGTTTGCATGGAAAGAAGAGCATGCAGAATCGGTTCGGAGACTGAAGGAAGCGCTAGCCGCGGCACCGGCTCTCCGGAAGGCAATCTACGAGAGAGACGCTCCAATTTACGTGATGGTGGACCCGAGTCCAACCGGAATCGGATGGGTGGTCAATCAGGAAGGCGAGGACGGCAGGAGGTTCCCCATCTGATTCGGTGCGAAAGTGCTAAGCAAGCGATAGCGAGGATACGCCCAGGTTTAGCGTGAACTCTGGATTATCGTTTCGGCAGTCAAGGCCGATAAAGACTACTTGATCGAGATTGAGGTAATAATCGAGACGGACTGCCTACCGATTCTCGGTATGGTTTCCGGATGCGCGACTCCGGACCTGGACATGCTCAAGTGGATCGCGTACATTAAGTCCCAGAATCCGGAGATTCGGCATGGCCGATATGCTCTCGAGAGCACGGTTTGACGATGAGGACGGTATGGTGTTCGAAGATGAAGAAGTTGGCGTGGACTTCTTCAAGTCAACTTGAACGTCGGCGGAAAGGGGGAGGACTCCGACCTTGAACAAATTGAACGAGAGAAAGTACGATAGGGAATGGTTCCAGATCGGTAGGTTTCTGAGTGTGTTGGCACCGGATGCAGCATGGACGAGAGACGAACCGAACCGGATCCAGAAGAAGGCCTACCGGTTCTTCCTACGAGGCAGTAGGATATGGAGGCATCCCAAGAAATGAACCGACGCGCCGCCTCGGGTAGTGATAGGGGAGAAGGAATAGACCATGTTGTTGATGGAATATCACAAGAGCCCATGGTCCAAACGTGGGCCACCGTCGAGAAGCTAAAAGAGAAGTATTGGTGGCCATGAATGTATCGTGACGTTCACCACTTCATGACGACGTGCGAGAGCTGTCAAATGCATTCCGGAGTTCGGCATCGCGACGAGCTACACCAGACCTACCCGCCGACTGTACACTTCAAGTGGATGGTGGATGCCGATGGGGGTAGGACAAATCAGATACTTGGTGCTTGCACGGGAGGATATGACAAACCATGTGGAAGGCCGGGCACTGCACAACAAGATGACCGTGGTTGTGTGCCGATTCCTGATCGAAGAGGTGGTTTGCCGATACAGGTGTGTGGTGTCGTGACTTGAGAATAGGAGAGAGAAAAATAAGATGACAATAGAAGGTAGAGGGAGAGAGAGAGAAGGAACACTAGAAATGGAAAGAGAGTTTATATTATAAGAGAGCAAGGATTACAAAGAGTAGGCTAAGGGGCTACAAACTGGTGTTGAACCGAATGAGTTGTGATGAATGAATAGACACCTATTTATAGGTCCTTATGGAGTATTCTAGAATGTTCTACAATATTTTAGATATTTATGATATTTAATATAATCATGGAATACTCTAGAATGTTCTAGAATACTCTAAATATCTTGTAATAACTAATAATATATTTATTATAACTATACATCATATATGTTAGTATAATGGTTAAAGGTCTAACATATAGACCTAGATGTCTTGGGCTCGAATCCTTGTAAGGCCAAAATGTATGTCGTCATGACATTATCCCCCCTTTTCAATGACGAGTTCCATGAGTCAGAAGACAAGATTTCGGACTTGGCTTATGAGGATATTTGTCGTGAAACGCAGCAACCATTTCGGAGGTATTAGCAAGATTCTCAAGAGGTTCCCATGTTCGATCATTAGGTGTATAACCTAACCAGTCAACCAAATAATACAATTTGTTGCGAACGATCTTGGAGTCGAGAATGGCAGCAACTTCATATTCGAAACCATCTGAAACTTCGATTGGAGGTGGGGGAGATGTAAGACGGCCTGGAATAGAGCTGGTTGTGTACAGCTCCAAAAGTGAAACATGGAAGACCGGGTGAAGATGCATATGAGGGGGAAGATCAAGGCGAAATGCCACATCATTGATCTTACCAGATATCACATATGGGCCAAAATGTTCATAATCCAATTTGCAGCAAGGTCGTGTTGTTTTAATGCGACCTTGTAAAAGCCATACTCGATCTCCCACTTGAAAGGTAGTCGATGAATCACGTCGATGACGGTCGGCAACCTTCTTTTGAGTGTTTTGAGCATCACATAAATGGTGCAAAAGGATATCTTGAACTTCTTGGAGTCAGGTGAGCCGATCTTCAGCAGCCGGGTTTGTCGGGAGTTCGGGATGTTCAAGCATAGTCCAACGAGGATGGTACCCAATGTTTGCAAAAAATGGGGAATATCTAGTAGAAGAATGTTCTGAGTTGTTGTAAGCAAATTCCGCCAAATGTAATAGATCAACCCAATCATCTTGTTGATAGCTGACAAAACAACGAAGATATTGTTCTACTATTTGCTTGGTGCGCTCACTCTGTCCGTTAGTTTCTGGATGGTAGCCGAAAGAGAGTTTGCAGGAAGTATGTAAGAGTTTGAACATGTGCCGCCAAAATTTTGAGATGAACTGGGGACCCCAATCACTAATAATATCATCAGGAAGACCATGATGCCGAAACACCTCTCACATGAGTAACTCGGCTGTCTCTTGGCTCGTAATGGCCTTTGTGCAAGGAAGAAAATGTGTCATCTTGGTAAAACGATCTACTACCGTGAGAATAGAATCAAAACCCTTGGAAGGTGGTAGATCCGTAATGAAGTCCAATGAAATAGATTTCCATGGACTCTCAGGAATAGGCATTGGCTGTAATAAGCCATATGGATGATGTCGAGGTTTTTTGGATCGGCAACATGTATCACAACTACGAACATAATCCGTAACAAAATGGCGAAGTCGTGGCCACCAATACCTTCGAGAAATTAACGCCAAAGTCTTGTGGATGCCAAAATGTCCAGCCATTGGTGTATCATGACATTGTTGCAAGACTTGGAGTCGAGAAGGACCATCAGGCACATATAAGAGATTTTGTCGAAAAAGTAAACCATCATGCCAATTGAACTGGTTGTAGTCTTGACGAGGATTTTGAGATTGTGAACAAGAAGCACGATTTGGGATAATATGGTTCAGAATATCTTGGGTGAATTCATCAGTCTCAATATGCTCCCGAATGGAGTCCAGAAGACTTGAATCCTCGGGTGTGTCTATAGCATGAAAAGCCATTAGTTGTAGACAGTCAGGACCCAAGAGGATTTGCTTCTAACTTTCAAATGTGGCCTCTGCTGGTTGAAGTTCCATATATGAACGCCGAGATAAAGCATCTGCTTTGCCTTGTTGCGTCCCAGGGCAATATAGAATTACGAAATCAAAACGAGTTAAAAACTGCGCCCAACGAGCTTGTCGACGACTCAAGACTCGAGCACTTTGGAAGTACGTTAGATTTTTGTGATCATTATAGACAATGATTTGTTGAGACGAACCCTTCAAAAAATGACGCCATTGTTGAAAAGAATCCACAATGGCAACAAGCTCTTTGTCGTGAATCTCATAGTTGATTTCTGCAGCTTCGAATTTCCGTGAATGAAAAGCCACAGGGTGCAGTTGACCATCATTGCTAATCTGGGATAATACGCTTCCTAGTGCGAAGTCGGATGCATCAGCTTCCAGTATAAAGCGCTTCAATGGATCAACATGCATCAAAATTGGTGCAGATGTAAATGCTTGCTTTAATCCTTCAAATGCAGAGTTTGCATTTATACTCCACACAAATGGTTGATTCTTCTGTGTCAGTTGAGTAAGGGGCAATACGATCTTTGAATAATCTTTGATGAACTTGCGATAAAAGTTTGCGAACCCTAAAAAACATTGTACATCTCACACAAACTGTGGTGTTTGCCAATCCAAAACTGTTTGAACCTTTGCTGGATCCATAGAGATGCCATGTGAAGAGACTATGTACCCCAAAAATTCCACTTGACGCTGGTCAAAACTGCACTTCTCCAATTTTGCTTAGAGACCATATTCACGCAACCGTTGCAAAGCTTGTCGAACATGTATATCATGATCCTCTTGAGTTTTTGAGTAGATCAAGATATCATCTAGGTAAATTATGACGAAAATATCGAGGAAATCTCGAAAAATGTCATTCGCCATATGTTGGAAAACTGTTGGTGCATTCGTGAGACCAAATGGCATCACTGTATACTCAAAATGGCCATAGCGAGTACGAAAAGTAGTCTTCCATTCATCCCTAGGACAAATTCGAACAAGATTGTAAGCACCTCGAAGATCTAACTTTGTGAAATACTTAGCTCCATTGAGGCGTTCCAGAAGGCTCGAAATCAATGGTAGAGCATATCGGTTTCGAATAGTTACTTTATTAAATCCTCGATAATCCACGACCAAACGAAGCGAACCATCTTTTTTCTTAACGAAAAATATGGGTGCGCCAGCAGGAGATCTTGAATGTTGGATAAACCCATTCGCCAAGTTCTCATCGATATATTCCCGAAGAACCTCTAACTCCGTGGGTGAAAAGGTTATAAATTGGCCCCCATGGAGGCTCTTTTCCAGGCTGCAAATCAATCGGGCAATCATATGATCGATGCTCTGGTAGTCTATTGGCCTTCCCCTTATGAAAAACATCGGAGAATTCTATATATTTCTTCGGTAGTTGGACCCCCGATTCTTGTGAGCTCGATGTGGGAGTTGCTAAAACTGCGAACACCAACATGTCTTCCTTCCGTCCTTGCTCACGTAATTGATATATAGAGATTGTCGAAATCTTTTAGAATGTCATATCCTTTGTTGGAGTTTTAAGAGGCTCGGACTGTATTGTGACCTCTTCAATGGTTCTTTCCATTTCTAGTGTTCTTTCTCTCTCTCCCTCTACCTTCTATTGTCATCTTATTTTTCTCTCTCCTATTCTCAAGTCACAACAGTTTGAACCGAATGAGTTGTGATGAATGAATAGACACCTATTTATAGGTCCTTATGGAGTATTCTAGAATGTTCTACAATATTTTAGATATTTATGATATTTAATATAATCATGGAATATCCTAGAATGTTCTAGAATACTCTAGAATGTTCTAGAATACTCTAAATATCTTGTAATAACTAATAATATATTTATTATAACTATACATCATATATGTTAGTATAATGGTTAAAGGTCTAACATATAGACCTAGATGTCTTGGGCTCGAATCCTTGTAAGGCCAAAATGTATGTCGTCATGACATTGGGAAAGATTGTGGCCAACCGAGGGGAACTGGATGCGCAAGAGGCTGAGGAGTTGTTCAAACCGGTAAGGGTTTAAGCTCTCCCTTACTATGGCGTACAATTTGGAAGCAAACAGGAACGTGGAGCGCGGACACGAGCCAATCGGGAAGGCACTGGTATGGGTGTGCGAGGGGTTGCTAGTAGCGTGGATACGTCAACTTCAGTGGAGACCGGAGGACGTGGAATGGGCGAAGGCGAAGCTATACACAGTGCGGGAGAGGAACAAGGACCGGTTCGACCGGGTGCACCAGTTGCGACCAAAGAAGATCGAGGAAGGCGACTGGGTGTTGCTCTACAAGAGTAGCCTCGACAACCAACACAGGGAAACGCGGAAAAAGTTTTTGCGGAGATGTTTCGGGCCTTATATGGTGACAAGCGCGACTGACAACGCCATGTACCACCTTGCAGAGCTCAACGGGACAAGGATAACGATACCAGTTGCGGGTAAGCGGATTAGGGCCTTCAAGAAGCGGCACAAAGCGGAACCAAACCCGGAGATCGAGAGCAAGGACGGTGAACCAGAGGTGCCGGACCATGACAGGGAGGCCGATGGATCAGAGGAGGAAAAATAACTGAACAACCAGAATTCCCATCTCTCCCTCTTGGCACATACCGGTGGATATGCGGTTTGGTGGGGGTGGATGTCGCGGGAAGTTCCAGCTACACGGTGAAACAAAGTCGGATGCGCCAGAATGGGTGTTTACATGGGTGAAGACCAACATTTCATCTCTAAGTATGAATGCGTGTAAATAACGCCGAACTAGAAAATAAGAGTTAATGGGTACTTTAAGGTCCCACACAAATAGAGAGGAAGGGAGTGAGTTTGACGTGAGGAGATCGACGAAATCTCTATCCAAAGCGGTCACCTTAACTACCTGATGTGATAGCCCTCTCTCTCCTTGGTCTAAAAAGGAGGGAGAGAGGACTGAGTAGGGATCAGCGTTTTTGGGACGACGAACTATTGCCGGTTTGAGTGTCGAGCTCTCTCTCTCTCTCTCTCGTGCCCAGTTCTGGATGGAAAACCTCTGCTTGCACAGGAATCCTATGAGCTCCCGACCAGAGGTTCTTAATTCCGTTTCCTTGTGTGTGTGAGTGTGTGTGAGCATCTCTCGTGAGCGCTTGGCTTTGCCACTGGCTGTGCTCGGTTGTATTCCTTGGTTCCTTGCTAGTCACTTGTCGATTGAGTTCCCTCTCGTGTTGGGGTTTCTATGTTGTTTGTACTTATTTCATGTTAATCGTGCTCAGACTCACGTCTTAAGTCCCATTCGACCTTTGTTGCGTACACGTCCGAGTCTACAAGCCGTGCGCCCACCGATGCTTCTCGGCCGATCAACCTCCGGTTACATGTTTTCTCTTGGTAGCGCGGTTGTTGCGTGGAGCAGCAAAAGGCAGCCAACAATGGCTCTATCGAGCATTGAAGCTGAATATTGGGGTGCTACCTTTACCACCTGTGAAGCCATCTGGCTTCGGCGACTGTTGCAAGACCTCCAGATCGAGGTGCCGACCCCGATCCTCATTTATTGTGACAATGTAAGCAGCATACAACTCACCAAGAACGTTGTATTCCATGCTCGAAAAAAGCACATAGAAGTGCATAATCACTTTGTCCGTGAGCAGGTCCTTAGCGGTGAAGTTGAACATCGGTATGTTCACACGGATCGGCAGGTCGCCGACATCTTCACCAAGCTGTCAGGAATAATACTAAGACAAAGAAGGAATTAGTACTAAACGAAGGATTAGTACTATGAGAGGTGTAGAACTTCTTTGAGAGAAGGAAGAAGTGAGCGAGACGGAGAGAAAGAGAGAGATCGAGAGAGGGAGAGAGTGATGATAAGAAAGATATGTATTATGTGAAGAGAATATACAATGGTGGCTAAAGGCTTAAGACTAGCGTTGAACCAATTTGGTTCAACATAATGCCTAGTGGCCTCTTTTATAGTGTTTCCAGGAGTAATCCTAAAGCTTCTAGAATGTTCCAGAGAAATTTGGAATATACATTAATTTCCTATAATAAAATGTAAATGAAAATAATATCCTACATTAATTACAATAGATGATATACTGGTCAAGAGCTCAACCCATATAACCTAAGGTCATGGGTTCAAGTCTTGCCATATCATGACACTATCCCCCCTTTAAAACGACAAGTGTGACGAGTCGTCTTGGATTGAGGACCTGGTTTGTGTGGATATTGACGATGGAAGTCTTCAAGAAGAGCACGAGCATTGGTCACATTCTCGATCCGTTCCCAAGTACGTTCGTTGGGACTATAGCCTAGCCAATCGACTAGATAGTAGAGCTTGTTGCGAACAATCTTGGAATCAAGGATGGCGGCAACCTCGTACTCTGGCCCATCTTCAAGCTCGATCGGGGGTGGAGGTTGTATAAGACGTCCTGGGATGGTGCTCTCGTGATAGGGTTCGAGGAGAGAACTATGAAACACCGGATGTATCCGAAGTTGAGGAGGTAGATCGAGACGAAAAGCGACATCATTAATCTTTCCAATAATACGGAAAGGACCTAATCGCCGATAATCCAACTTCTCACATGGGCGAGTAGTCTTGATGTGTCGTCGTAGCAACCACACCCGATCTCCAATATTAAAACTAGATGGAAGTCGATGACGATCCGCATAGACCTTGTGTGTTTGTTGAGCTTGCTGGAGATGAGTAGATAAATCCGCTTGTATCTTGCGTAACCGCTCCAAACGATCCTCCGCGCACGGATTTGTGGACACCTCTCGGGTTTCAAGTACACTCCATCGAGGGTGACATCTCGTATAAGCATAAAATGGCGTAACTTTAGTGGATGCGTGGATAGAGTTGTTATAGGAAAATTCGGCGAAGTGGAGAATATCTGCCCAGTCATCCTGATGATAGTTGAGAAAGCACCGCAGATATTGCTCCAGCGTTTAATTTGTTCGTTCGGCTTGGCCGTCGGTTTGTGGGTGGTAGTTGGAGGAGAGGTTACAAGTGACCTTGAGCATGTTAAAAAGGTGCTTCCAGAATTTTGACACGAACTGGGGTCCACAGTCGTTGATGATACTATTGGGAAGTCCATGATGCCGACATACTTCACGCATGACAATTTCGGCAGTGTCTTCACTGGAGATCTCCTTAGTACATGGCAAGAAATGAGCCATCTTCGTATATCGATGGACCACCGTTAGAATCGCATTAAACCCCTTAGAGACTGGAAGATCTGTGATGAAGTCTAGAGCAATGAATTGCCATGGCTTGCTTGGAATTGGTAATGGTTCTAATCAACCATATGGATGATGCCTTGGCATTTTCGCTCTGCAACATGTATCACAAGTCCGAACAAAATCCTCGACAAATTGTCGCATACAGGGCCACCAGAATGATCGTTGTACTAAATCTAATGTTTTAGTACTACCAAAATGCCCAGTTGTATATGTGTCATGACAGTTTTCTACTACTCAAAGGCGGCAAGAACCATTAGGAACATACAAAAGTTCTTTAAAGAAGAGTAATCCATCACGGTATTTGAATTGCCGATAGTCTATACTTGGTGGTTGCGACTGTGAACACGACGCTCGAGAGGGATCAATTTGTGCTAGTATAGCTTGGGCGAACGCATCTATCTTCAAGTCTTCACGTATGGTATCGATAACGCGTGAATCCATGGGCATGTCAAAGATCTATTTTGCTTGTAGTCGCACCGGTCCCAAGATGACTTGTTTTTGGTTATCGAAAGTTGGCTCGCCGGGACGGGGTGCTAGATACAAACGTCGTGATAATGCATCTGCCTTCCCTTGGTGCTTCCCCGGACGATATGTAATTTTGAAGTCGAAACGCGTGAGGAAGTGGGCCCACCGAGCTTGACGTCGATTCAACACACGAGCATCCTGAAAGTAGGCAAGGTTCTTGTGGTCACTAAATACGGTGACTGGATGAGAGGATCCCTCAAGAAAATGCCTCCATTGCATAAAAGAATCCACTATTGCCAATAGCTCCTTATCATGAATTTCGTAGTTGATTTCGGCGGCGTCAAACTTGCGTGAGTGAAAAGCCACAAGATGTAGCTTCTCATCATTCCCCTGTTGTGACAGAATGCTCCCCAATGCAAAATCCGATGCATCAGCTTCAATAATGAATGGTTTTTCCATATCGACATGAGCTAGAATTGGAGCCGATGTAAATTCCTTTTTAAGACTCTCGAAAGCCATGTCCGTTTCTTCAGACCAGATGAACGGTTGTCCCTTCCTGGTAAGTTGTGTGAGAGGTAGAATGATCTTCGAATAATCTTGTATGAACTTCCGGTAAAAATTGGCAAAGCCTAGGAAGCATTGCACATCCCGCACCGAACGTGGAGTCTGCCATTCTACCACCGTTTTGACCTTAGCTGGGTCTATGGAGATGCCTTCTGACGAAATGATGTAGCTGAGAAATTCCACTTGGTTGCACCCGAAACTACATTTTTCCAGCTTTGCATACAGACCATGTTCTCGAAGTCATTTTAGTACTAATAGTACATGAGAATCGTGTTCTTCTTGGGTCTTTGAATAAACCAATAGATCATCCAAATAGATGATCAAACAATCATCCAATAGATCTCGGAATATATCATTAGCCATGTGCTGGAAGACTGTCGGCGCATTAGTGAGGCCGAACGGCATGACCGTATACTCGAAGTGCCCATATCTGGTGCAAAACGTGGTCTTCCATTCATCTCATGGTCGGATCCATACGACGTTATATGCTCCCCCCCGTAAGTCGATCTTCGTGAAGAACCTGGCACCATTGATCCGTTCTAAAAGACTTGAGATAAGGGGAAGAGCATACCTATTCCTGATTGTAACCTTATTCAAGCCACGGTAATCTACAACGAAACGAAGCGATCCATCCTTTTTCTTGACGAAGAAAATGGGCGCGCCGGCTGGAGATTTCGAATGTTGAATGAAACCATTTTCCAAATTCTCCTCTATATAGGCCCGAAGGACTTCCAGCTCGGTTGGTGACAAATTGTAGATCTGTCCCCATGGCGGCTCTTTTCCCGGTTGTAAATCGATGGGGCTTTCGTACGGTCGATGATGAGGAAGTGTGTTGGCTTGTACTTTATCGAACACATCGGCATAATGACGATACTTCTCGGGAAGTTGAACGGTGGATTCTTCTTTAGTGGTGCTAGAGGGGTTTACTGATATTGCAAAAAGGAACATTTCCTCCTTGCGCCCTTCTTTACGCAACTGACGTAGCGAAATGGTTTCCATCTTCTGAGTTGACCCTTGGGTTTGTCGACACCGGATTTCTCTTGTTCTCCAATCTATGTCTGGGTTATGTAACTCGAACCACGGTAATCCTAAAACTATGGGATGTTCTGGGATACTAATATTATTAAATGATATTACACATGCTAAGTTATCTAGGACAATATTAATGGGCTCTGACTCTTCTAGGATATTTCCGGAAGCAATGGGACGTCCATCAATGACTACTACAGAGGCTGGACATTGGAGTTTTCTTAGGGATATCTTATGAGCTTGAGCAAATTTCTTATCCATAAAGCAAGAGTTAGCTTCGGAATCTAGGAGTGCTAGGACATGTACTGGAGGGGTACTTTTAGTACTAACTATTACTTGGGCTACGAACACATCACTAACTTGCTTAGAGGGAATGGAACCACTAATGGGCTGCACAGATCTAGGGTTGTCCAACCAAACGGCTCCTATTTTGGCTGGACTTAGTCGTTTAACTCTTCCTCTAACTGACTAAGGACATCAAATTTGTTCGCTAGATCTGGGCTATTAGTACTATTAGGACTATCAGATATCCCTACTGAAATAGGCTCGGGTTTAGTACAATTAGAACTAGCGACTATTTGGTTTACCTGTCTTCTTGGCCTATGGGGGCAATTTATTGCAATATGTCATGGTCCACCGCAGTAAACACATAGTCGATTTGTACGGTGTCGCTGCTTTTCTTCTTCGGATAATGGCCCTCGACGACGTGTAGTGTCAATCTCCATCGGAGTCGAAGTATTCACTGGAGGCGCATTATATGACTCCCTCGGAAAAGGTCTTGCTACCACTGAGGCGTAGGTGGGCTCTGATCTTGCCCTCGGCATCTGTAGTTGTCATTCCGAACGTCGCTCAAAGAGGCGGTTGTCACATCTCACCGCGCGACTGATTGCTTCGGTCAAGAGTAAATCTTTGACGTCATTGCGTAAACCATAACGGAATTGCTCCATCAACGCTTGATCATCCCAAGGGATATCGGCGGCGAGTAGGCGAAAATCTGCAACGTATGCGGAGGTTGGACAGTCACCTTGGCGTAATCGCCGAATTTTGTTGATTGCGGTCTTGATGCTGTTAGTATCTCCAAAACATGCTTTAAACTCACCTAGAAACTCTTCAAAATTGTTGAGTAACGGAGATTCCTTTTCTAATAGTGGAGCGAACCATGCCAACGCTGAGCCACTTAACAAAGTGCCTACTAAACCCACTCGTGATGCATCGGTGGGATATCGGGAAGGATGCATTTGAATAACTAATCGTATTTGGTTAAGGAACCCTCTAAACTGCGATCGCGTTCCATCGAACTTCATGGGAAGGCTAATCTTGGGTTCTTTATGAATCCCTTGTGTTCCGGGCCCTTGTTGTTGCATCGCTACGATGGTTGCTTCGAGTTGTTGCATGCGTAACGCAAGTTCCCCATGTTGTTGTTGCGTTTGTTGCTTTTCTAAGGAGATTTATTGAAGATCCCCCAGCAACCGTTGGTTTTCTTGTTCCAAAGCATGGAACTTCTCTTTCAAGCATTGAAATTCCGAGAAAACAGATTGATATTCTTCAGCGCTAACAGTGGCCATGGGATGAAAAAAAAGAGGAATAAGAGATTAGTAGGAAATGAGAGAGACAGAAGGTAGGGCAAATTGGTTCAAACTGTCAAGAACAATACTAAGGCAAAGAAGGAATTAGTACTAAACGAAGGATTAGTACTATGAGAGGTGTAGAACTTCTTTGAGAGAAGGAAGAAGTGAGCGAGACGGAGAGAAAGAGAGAGATCGAGAGAGGGAGAGAGTGATGATAAGAAAGATATGTATTATGTGAAGAGAATATACAATGGTGGCTAAAGGCTTAAGACTAGCGTTGAACCAATTTGGTTCAACATAATGCCTAGTGGCCTCTTTTATAGTGTTTTCAGGAGTAATCCTGAAGCTTCTAGAATGTTCTAGAGAAATCTAGAATTTACATTAATTTCGTATAATAAAATGTAAATGAAAATAATATCCTACGTATTACAATAGAGGATATAATGGTCAAGAGCTCAACCCATATAACCTAAGGTCATGGGTTCGAGTCTTGTCATATCATGACACAAGCTGCTCAGATTGTACAAGTTGCAACACTTTTTGAAGATGCTCGGCATTCAACATCTCGATGTGCTGCACTTGAGGGGGTGAACGGAAACGGAAACGGGTAATGGCACCAGACAAGGAGCTGGAGAGGAAGAAAGAACAAACGGGGGAGATAAGCAGAAAAAGGAAGTCGAGCCGACCGAAGGAGTCGGCACATCCGAACAAGTCGGAGCAAGCGGCAGCGGCAGCAGCGACAAACTCAAGAAGGCCAATGACACGAACACACCAACTGCGGACTAAGAAGGAGCACGGATGATGGGGATACACGCGATGGGTTGTGAACTTAGAGCTAGAAGTGACGAGGCTAGAAACTTGAGAATATTTTGAAGAAACTTGAGAATATTTTGAAGAATATTTTGGAACCGTTTAGAACCTTCTAGATCTTTCTAGAACTTTCTAGATGTTTAGAGATTATACCTAGATCAAGTATATCTTATATAATGATATGTAGATCAAGTAAATCTTATACAATGCTCATATCAAGATGGTTGAACATGACGTATTGTTGATGTGAGATTGCAAGTTTAATCCTCACCAACTATATATTTTATGTCACTGTATCATGACAGCCAAGACCCGGACGTGGTTCAATGTGGTGAAGGGCCTAAAAACGAAAGACAAGTTGGAGACTACCAACTCGGACAAGAGCTGGAACGAATTGGAGGCAACCGATTCTGACAAGAGCTGGGAAAAATCAGAGGAAGCCGATTTGGTTTAACAATTTGATTCGAAGGAGCCGGATCAACCAAAGGCCAACCGAACAAGAAGGCAGCAGAAGTTGACATCGACACGGAGGAACCGATGGGTCGACAAGCGCCGGAGTCATAGCAGCAAAGGAGCTGAGATGGGCCTGTCGACCAAGGAGGTTGAGGTGCGCAGAACCGGACGGGTCGCGAGAAGCGGAACCGGACTGGACGAGGTCCGCAAGCAAGGCGGGAGGACGCCAGAAGGAGCCGAAGGAAAGGACCGGCTATTGTAGACAATGATACCACGATCCAACCTCAAGTTGAGCTTGAGGGGGAGTGTTGAGCGAGCAAGCTCAATCGGATCCTGATCGGCTGAATAAGCCAGAGCAGGATGGTATCCGGAACCAGGAGCTGGATTAGATTGAAACCGGCAGGTCGTTAGAGGCCTACGGATCTAGCCTAGGACGTATGCATATTTTTGGGAGTCAGTGTTAGTCACTTGTATTAGCATTGAAGTACCTGTCAGTACTTCTGTTAGTTCTTTATGAACTTATATAAAAGTGCTCTCTGAACACATTCTATGTACAGAACGTTATTATTTTGAATTAACCTTTTTTTGCGTTCTGCTCTCTCTCCCGTGTATTCTCTGTGTAAGGTCTCCATTAAACCTTCTTCTCTACGTTCTGTTGGGATCCAGCTGAGCTGGTTTGTCATACACTTCCGCATATTAACTTCCACAATAACTATCCAAGTCGCCCAACCCTCTTAAATATGGTCTCCCAATCATTCTTAGAAAATATATCTTCTCATGAATCAAGTCTCCCAACCCTCTTAAAAAACATCTCTTCTCATAAAAAGGTTGCCCAACCTGTTTTAATATGGTCACCCAACCTATTACTCAAGTCACCCTATTGTATAAATTGGGTCTCCCAACCCTCATAAAAATCATCTCTTCTCATAAACAGGTTGTCCAACCTGTTTTAATATGGTCACCCAACCTATTAAACAGGTCGCCCAACCTATTACTCAGGTCACCCTATTGCATAAATCAGGTCTCCCAACCCTCTAAAATAACATCTTCTCATAAACAGGTTGCCCAACCTATTTTAATATGCTCACCCAACCTATTAAACAGATCACCCAACCTATTACTCAGGTCACCCTGTTGTATAAATCAGGTCTCCCAACCCTCTTAAAAAACATCTCTTCTCATAAACAGGTCGCCCAACCTGTTTAAAAAAGAAATGGCCAAAAAACGATCATATTAAGCAATAAATTAATCACATATTAAGTCACATTAATCCCTAAACACCCTCTTGGTAATTAGAGCTCATTCATCCTCCAATTAATTATAGAGGCACACTTTATTCTGTAGAGAATATGCGGAATAATCTTCGGCCACAACCGAGACTTAGATCACTTAATGATAATCACACACAGAAGAAATGAGAAATGGAAGTACACAAACAGAAGAGAATGCACAGGATGTTAATGTGAAAAACCCTAAACGGGAAAAACCACAAGAGCCCACAGACTCCAAACCATCACTATGTCGAGAGGAATACAACAGGTAAACACGGAGGCAGCGACCTTGTACTCACACTCTTCACATGGCAGCGGTTACAACAGAGACTTACTCTGTTCTCTCTCTCTCTCTCTCTCTCTCTCTCTCTCTCTCTCTCTCTCTCTCTCTCTCTCTCTCTCTCTCTCTCTCTCTCTGTTACGCTCTGTACAGCAATTACACTCAATAACTCTATACAAAATAATGACAACACACACAGTTACTGTTTGCCCTAGGTCATATTTATACTAACATGAATTTCGGGCTATTTACAAATATAGCCCTTGTGGGCTCTCTGGAACATATTTACATATATGTCCCTTCATCCGGTTCTCACCGGGCCTTCATCATCCGGCTCTCACCGAGCCTTCATCATCCCATCCTGGGGGACCGAAATCCTAACAAACTCCCCCTTCACTCCGGCATGGGATGCCTCGTCAATTTGATCCGCATCCGGCATGCATCCAGCTTGTCGGGTGTCAGCACTTTGGTCAGGATATCTAACCTGTTCTCCTCCATGTGGATCTTCATCAGCACGAACTCTTGATCTTCAACTCACTCCCAGATCCAATGGTACCTATGTTGGATGTGCTTCGTCCTGGAATGATACGCCGCGTTCTTCGCAAGGTGGATGGCACTTTGACTGTAGCAATAGAGCCGGTATTCCTCTTGCCAGATCCCTAGCTCTCCGATGAAGTCCTTCATCCATAGTATTTCCTTGTCGACTTCCACAGCTGCCATGTACTTCGCTTCTGTGGTTGATAGCGCAATCGTCTTCTGCAGCCTCGACTGCCACGAAACAGCTCCCCCCGCATATGTCATGACATATCCGGATGTGGACCGGCTGGTATCCGCATTAGCCAACATATCCAAATTGGTGAAACCGTCGAGTTGGGGTTTACCGGAGCCAAATCGGAGACACATACTTGAGGTGCCTTTCAAGTATCAGAGTATCCATTTTACCGCGTTCCAGTGCTCCTTGCCGGGATTGCTCATAAACCAGCTCACCACTCCGACTGTGTATCCGATATCCAGTCGGGTACACACCATTGCGTACATTAAGCTCCCGACGGCAGAGGCATATGGTATCTTCATCATATCCGCCTTCTCTGCCTTCGTCTTTGGGCTTTGCTTACCGGATAACCTATAGTTTGCCGGGAGTGTCGATCCGACCGGTTTCGCATCTGACATGTTGAACCGTTGAAGCACCTTTGTCACGTACTTCTCCTGTGACAGCCACAATTGCTTCTTTGACTGGTCCCAGATGATATGCATCCCCAGTATCTGTCTTTCCGGACCCAAGTCTTTCATTGAGAAGGTCTGGTTCAGAGCCTTCTTCAGCATCCGTATCTTGACTTGGTCTCGTCCAACGATCAACATGTCGTCCACGTACAGGAGGAGTATCAGGAAGTCTCCACCTTCAAACTTCTTCACAAACACGCAGTGATTGGCCTGCGTCTTGTGGTATCCTTGATCCGTCATGAAGGAGTCGAACTTTCGGTACCATTGCCGGGGAGGCTGCTTCAAACCGTAGAGGCTCTTCTTCAACCAGCAAACCAGGTGCTCCTTCCCTTTCTTCACAAATCCCTCTGATTGCTGCATGTAGATCTCCTCTTCGAGGTCGTCGTGGAGGAACGCCGTCTTCACGTCTAACTGCTCTACCTCGAGGTCCATGCTCGCCGCTATGCTCAGCACCGTCCGGATGGAAGTCATCTTTACTACCGGGGCAAATATCTCGTCGAAATCCACAGCCTTCTTCTGCTGAAACCCCTTCATCACGATCCTGGCTTTGTACCTTGGGGGGTTGCCGGCATCTCCCGATTTCAACTTGTACACCCACTTATTCCAGAGTGCCCGCTTTCCTTTTGGCAACTCCACCAATTCATACGTGTGGTTCTCATGCAGGGAATCCGTCTCGTCCTACATGGCACTCAACTACTTGCGGCTATGGGTGTCCTCATTTGCTTCTTTGAAGCTTTCCGGCTCATCGGTCAGCAACACGCGCTCTGCATCCAGAAATCTCTGGGGGGGCCTTCTCTCTTTGAGAGGATATCTGCGTCTTTGGTTTCCGGCAACCAGCTCCTTTGTTTGTTCTTCATCCAAATCCAATTCGGGATCTTGGCCGGTTCCGGTTCCTGCTTCCTCTTCTTCTTCTGCCAGTTCAGTGTCCTCTCCATAACTAGCCGGTTCTTCGAGTGTCAACCGGCTCTTAGCCGGGTAGGTCCGTATCTCATCGAATCAGTCCTTTCCGGTCGACTCGGAGTTCATTATCTTCTTCTCCGCCTCCCAGTCAGCAAGAGTCTTGTCCTCCATGAAGATAATATCTCGACTCCGGAAAACCTTCTTGTCGACCGGATCCCACACTCGGTAGTCGAACTCATCATCGTCGTATCCGAGGAATATGCAAGGCCAGGACATTGGGTCCAACTTTGCTCTCCGGTCCTTTGCCACATGCACGTAAGCGAGACACCCGAAAACCTTCAAATGCCGGTAAGACACTTCCTTACTAGTCCACACTCTCTACAGCATGTCTCCGTCCAAGGGCACTGAGGGTGATCTGTTTATCACGTACGTTGCTATCGCCAGCGCCTCAGCCCAAAACGTCTTGGGTAACTTTGCATGTGCTAGCATACTCCGGACCCTCTCCATTATGGTCTGGTTCATCCTCTCAGCCAGTCCGTTTAGTTCCAGCGTCTTCGGCACGATAAATTCAAGCCGGATTCCCTTCGAATGGCAGTACTCCTCGAACTGCCCCCGGTATTCTCCTCCGTTATTTGCTCGAACCGCCTTCAGCTTCCAGCCGGTTTCTCTTTCCACTCTCGCGTAGAGCTCCTTGAAGACGGATAACACCTGATCCTTCGTCTTCAGCGGTGTGGCTCACAGCTTCCGGCTGTGGTCATCTATGAACGTCACAAAGTATTGCGATCCGGCATGTGACTTCATGTCCACTTGACACACATCGGTATGCACCAACTCCAATGGTGCATTACATCTCATCGGTGGCCTTGATAGGAAGGAGGTCCGGTTTTGCTTACCGGGCAGGCAATCGGTGCACTTCTCAAGGTGCACGTCTTTCACTAGAATGAGTTTGTCATCGGCAAGCCTCTTCATCCCCTTCTCGCTCATGTGACACAGTCTCTTGTGCCACAGCTCACCGGCAATGTCGGATGCAACGCTCACTTCTTCCCGGCATAATCGGGAATTCATTAGGTACAATGTGTTGACTTTCCGGTCTCGAGCCACTATTAGGCTCCCTTTGCAGAACTTCATGACACAGTTCCGGATGCTACCTGTGTAGCCTTCATCATCTAGCCGACCGGCTGATATCAGGTTCAGTCGAACCTCCGGAACATGTCAAACATCCTTCAGTAGCAACTTGCATCCAGTTGATGTCGTCAACAACACATCTCCTATGCTGATAATTCGGCATGTCCCTTCATTCCCCATCCAGACATAGCCGTGCTCACCGACTGTGTAGGATGAGAAGCATTTCCGGTCCGGGGTCAGGTGAAACGACACTCCGGAATCGACAACCCACGTTGTCTCGTCGCCGGCAAGGTTCAACTCACTCTCCTCGGTGATGAGCATCAACTCTTCTTCACTTGCCGTGATTGCCATCGTTCCCTTCCGGTCCGGTCCCCTCCGGTCTTTACCGTTCCGGTCCGGTGGCCGCTTCGAATCGGTATTGTCGATTTCCATGTCTTTTCAGAAGTGCCGACAATTCTTCTGGAAGTGTCCCAGCTTGCCGCAATAGAAGCAAGTAGGCCTCCCCCTTGACTTTGACCGTGTCCCCGACTTTTCCCGATTCTGGGGACTACGGTTCCTTTGTCTTCCACGTTCTGATTCGGTAAGGAGCACTTTGGATTCGGAGATCGTATCTTTGTCTTTCCGACGCACCTCCTCATCTAGCAAGCTCGACTTGACTCTTGCTAGGGATAACTGTTTTCCTTCCGGCCCGGCGTTGCCCAAAGTGACAACTAGCATCTCCCAGCTATCCGGGAGGGAACGAGTAGGAGCAGTGCTAGTACCTCATTGGCTAGAGGTACTTCCAACAATGTTTCTTGGTGAATCAGCCCTTGGAAGGCATTCATGTGCTCCGCCATACTGGAGTCGTCTTGGTACCGGGGCCTCATTAGCTTCTGAAATACCGAAACCTGATTAACAACATTTTTGTTCTGAAACATAATGTTGATCTTCTCCCAGAGTTCATGAGCCTTGCTCTCTTCATTGAAGTTGTTGTACATGCTCATGTCGATGAAGCACCGGATGTAAGCTATTGTCTTCATGTGCATCACCTCCCAATTCGTGGCGTCGATCTTGTCCAATCTCTTGTCCCCGAACTGAACCAGCAACCAAAGATCTTTCACCACGAGCATGTCCCTCATCTTCAACTTCCACACTGAGTAGTTGGAGCCGGTGAGCTTGAACATGCCTCCCAACGAATCTTCCATTTTCTGTGTCATTTTGCTCTGATACTAGTTTGTAGAGAATATGCGGAATAATCTTCGACCACAACCGAGACTTAGATCACTTAATGATAATCAAACACAGAAGAAATGAGAAATGGAAGTAAGTACACAAATAGAAGAGAATGCACAGGATGTTAACGTGGAAAACCCTAAACGAGAAAAACCACAAGAACCCACAGACTCCAAACTATCACTATGTCGAGAGGAATACAACAGGTAAACACGGAGGCAACGACCTCATACTCACACTCTTCACCTGGCGGCGGTTACAACAGAAACTTACTCTGTTTCACTCTCTCTCTCTCTCTCTCTCTCTCTCTCTCTCTCTCTCTCTCTCTCTCTGTTACGCTCTGTATAACAGTTACACTCAATAACTGTATACTAAATAATGACAACAAACACAGTTACAGTTTGCCCTAGGTCATATTATACTAACATGACTTTCGGGCTATTTACAAATATAGCCCATGTGGGCTCTCTAGAACATATTTACATATATGTCCCTTCTGTTGGGATTTCGGTCCCTCCGGATGGGATGTCCGGAGATGAATGACGGCAAGCCCGGTTGCGGTTACGGAGCCGGATGATGAAGACCCCGGCTACGGAGCCGGATGACGAATACCCCGGCTACGGAGCCGGATGCTGAAGACCCCGGTTACGGAGCCGGATGACGAATGTACCTGGAGAGAGATCCGGATGCGGGGACATATTTGTGAATATGTTTGCCAAGAGCCCTTGAGGCTATATTTGTAAATAGCCCGAAAGTCATATGTGTATAAATATGACTTAGGGCAAACAGTTTAAATGTTGTTGCTCGTTTTTATGCGAAGAGAGAGCAGCCGAGAGAGTGAGAGAGAGAGAGAGACGAAGAGGTCGTTGCCTCTACGAGAGGAAGAATGCGTTGAACCGGACCTCCCTGATGAGGAAGATAGTGAACCTCAAGTACCGGGACGGCGAGAATATGGTGGAACACGTGAGCACGTTCATGGGATTCGTGAACTAGCTTGCGGCGATCAAGTTCCCGTTGGAGGATGCAATGCAAGCCATCATTCTGATGTGTACATTGCCGGGAAGCTGGGAGAACTTGGTGGTGACTCTCAACACCTCCTGCACCGAAGATAACTTGTCTCTACAAACGGTAAAGACAAGCATTTTGAACGAAGAAGCGCGTCGGAGAGATAAAGAACCGGTTTCCGATCCGAAGATGCTGCTTACCGAATCGGATCGGGGAAGACAATGGAACCGGAGTCCGCAAAGACGGGAGAAGTCGGGGACCCGGTCGCAGTCAAGAGGAAGACCCACATGCTTCCACTGTGGGAAGCCGGGGCACTTCCGGAAGAATTGTCGGCATTACCGAAAGGGCAACGGAGCCGACGACACCGATTCGAAGAAGTCACCGGAGAGAAACGGTGCATACCGGGGAGCCACGGACCGGAGAGGTCCGGATTGGCGAGGGCAGGACCGGAAAGGAACGACGGCACTCGCGGCAAGTGAAGAAGAGATAATGCTCATTACCGAAGAGACGAAGCTGAACCTTGCTGGTGAAGAGATGACCTGGGTGGTCGATTCCGGAGCGTCGTTCCACCTGACCCCGGAGAAGAAATACTTCTCATCCTACACAGCCGGTGAGCACGGCTGTGTCCGGATGGGAAATGAAGGTACATGCCGGATTGCCGGCATAGGAGACGTGTGGCTGATGACATCAACCGGATGCAAGATGCTGCTGAAGGATGTTCGACACGTTCCGGAGGTCCGATTGAACCTGATCTCGGCCGGGAGGCTAGATGATGAAGGCTACACGGGTAGCATCCGGAACGGCGAAATGAAGTTCAGCAAGGGGAGCCTGATAGTGGCTCGGGCCCGGAAAGTCAACACACTGTACCTGATGAATTCCCGGTTGTGTCCGGAGGAGTTGAACGTGGCAGCCGACACTGCCGGTGAGCTGTGGCACAAGAGATTGTGCCACATGAGTGAGAAGGGGATGAAGAGGCTTGCAGAAGACAACCTTATTCCAGTGAAGCATGTGCACCTGGAGAAGTGCACCGACTGTCTGGCCGGTAAGCAAAACCGGACCTCCTTCCACTCAAGGCCACCGACGAGACGTAGCGCACCATTGGAGTTGGTGCACACTGACGTGTGTCAGGTAGAAACGAAGTCACATGGCGGAGCCCAGTACTTCGTGACATTCATTGATGACCACAGCCGGAAGCTGTGGACGGCACCGTTGAAGACAAAGGACCAAGTGTTGTGCGTCTTCAAGGAACTCCACGCGAGAGTGGAAAGGGAATCCGGCAAGAAGCTGAAAGCGATACGAGCGGATAACGGAGGGGAATACCGGGGGCAGTTCCAGGAGTACTGTCGCTCGAAGGGAATCCGGCTCGAGTTTACTGTGCCGAAGACGCCGGAACTGAACGGGCTGGCCGAGAGGATGAACCGGACCATAATGGAGAGGGTCCGGAGTATGCTGGCGCATGCGAAATTACCCAAGGGATTTTGGGCTGAGGCAATGTCGACGGCGACGTATGTGATAAATAGATCACCCTCAGTACCTTTGGACGGAGACACGCCGCAGAAAGCGTGGACCGGTAAGGAAGTGTCCTACCGGCATCTGAAGGTGTTCGGGTGTCTCGCATACGTGCATGTGGCAAAGGACCGGAGAGGAAAGTTAGATCCAAAGACCCGGCCATGCATATTCCTCGGTTACGGCGACGACGAGTTCGGCTACCGAGTATGGGACCCGGTCGACAAGAAGATATTCAGGAGTCGAGATATCATCTTCATGGAGGACAAGACACTCGCCGACTGGGAGTCGGAGAAGAAGATGAAGAGCTCCAAGTCGACCGGTGAGGATAAACTCTACGAGGAGCAGTCCCGACCGGCAAGGGACCGGTTAGCACTCGAGGATCCGGCCGAAGACGGTGAAGAAACAGAACCGGCCGAGGAAGATGAAACTGATACCGGAACCGGCCCCGATCCCGAAATGGATTCGGATGAAGAGGAAACGGAGCAGCCGGTTACCGAAGCTCCGGAACGGAGATACCCTCTAAGAGAGAGAAGGGCCCCCCGGAGATTTCCGGAACCAGAGCACGTGCTGCTAACCGACGAGGGGGAGCCGGAGAGTTTTGAAGAAGCAAAGCTTGACACCCATAGCCGCAGGTGGTTAAGTGCCATGCAGGAGGAGATGGATTCCCTGCATGAGAACCACACATATGAACTTGTGGAGTTGCCGAAAGGAAAGCGGGCACTTCGAAACAAGTGGGTGTTCAAGCTGAAACCGGGAGATGCCGGAAACCCCCCGAGATACAAAGCCAGGATCGTGGTGAAGGGGTTCCAGCAGAAGAAGGGCGTCGACTTCGACGAGATATTTGCCCCGGTAGTGAAGATGACCTCCATCCGGACGGTGCTGAGCATAACGGCAAGCATGGACCTCGAGGTAGAACAGATGGACGTGAAGACGGCATTCCTTCACGGTGACCTCGAAGAAGAGATTTACATGCAGCAACCGGAAGGATTCGAGAAGAAAGGGAAGGAGCACCTGGTATGCCGGTTGAAGAAGAGCCTTTACGGACTGAAGCAGGCTCCCCGGCAATGGTACCGGAAGTTCGACTCCTTCATGACCGACGAAGGGTACCACAAAACGCAGTCCGATCACTGCGTGTTTGTGAAGAAGTTCGAAGAAGGAGACTCTCTGATACTCCTCCTGTACGTGGACGACATGTTGATCGTCGGACGGGACCAGGGCAAGATACGGATGCTGAAGAAAGCACTTCACCGAACCTTCTCAATGAAGGACCTGGGTCCGGCGAGGCAAATACTAGGGATGCACATCATTCGAGACCGGAAGAAGAAGCAGTTGTGGCTGTCACAGGAGAAGTACGTAACAAAGGTGCTTCACCGGTTCAACATATCAGAAGCAAGACCGGTCGGATCAACTCTCCCGGCAAACTGCAAGTTGTCCAGCAAGCAAAGCCCCAAGACAAAGGCTGAGAAAGAGGACATGATGAAAGTACCATATGCCTCTGCCGTCGGAAGCTTGATGTACGCAATGGTGTGTACAAGACCGGACATAGGATACGCAGTCAGAGTGGTGAGCCGGTACATGAGCAATCCCGGCAAGGAGCACTGGAACGCGGTCAAGTGGATACTCCGATACCTGAAGGGCACGGCAAACGTGTGCCTCCGATTCGGCTCCGGTAAGCCCGAACTCGACGGCTTTACCGATTCGGATATGTCGGCTGATGCAGATACCAGCCGGTCCACATCAGGGTATGTGATGACGTATGCAGGGGGAGCTGTTTCGTGGCAGTCGAGGCTGCAGAAGACGGTTGCGTTGTCAACCACGGAGGCGGAGTACATGGCGGCTGTTGAAGCCGACAAGGAAATGATATGGATGAAGGACTTCATTAGAGAGCTCGGTATACGGCAGGAGGAGTACCGACTCTACTGCGACAGTCAGAGTGCCATCCACCTTGCGAAGAACGCGGCCTATCACTCCCGGACGAAACACATCCAGCGAAGATATCACTGGATCCGGGAAAGGATAGAAGACCAGGAGTTCGTGCTGACGAAGATCCACACGGACGAGAACGGCTCAGATATGCTGACCAAAGTGCTCACACCCGACAAGCTGGAAGCATGCCGGAAGAGGATCGGATTGGAGAGACATCCCATGCCGAAGTGAAGGGGGAGTTTGTTGGGATTTCGGTCCCTCCGGATGGGATGTCCGGAGATGAATGACGGCAAGCCCGGTTGCGGTTACGGAGCCGGATGATGAAGACCCCGGCTACGGAGCCGGATGACGAATACCCCGGCTACGGAGCCGGATGCTGAAGACCCCGGTTACGGAGCCGGATGACGAATGTACCTGGAGAGAGATCCGGATGCAGGGACATATTTGTGAATATGTTTGCCAAGAGCCCTTGAGGCTATATTTGTAAATAGCCCGAAAGTCATATGTGTATAAATATGACTTAGGGCAAACAGTTTAAATGTTGTTGCTCGTTTTTATGCGAAGAGAGAGCAGCCGAGAGAGTGAGAGAGAGAGAGAGACGAAGAGGTCGTTGCCTCTGTGTATTACCGCCACCTGTGGCGAAGACAGTGAGCTCAAGGTTGTTGCCTTGTAGCTTCACCATTGTAAATCTCTGTTCATAGTGATAGTTGGAGTCTGAGGACTCCCGTGGTTTTTTCCCATTTAGGGTTTTCCACGTAAAACATCCAGTGTACCTTTCTCTCTATTGTCCTCGTGAACTTTGTACTTTTCCGTTTTCTGTGAGTTGATCCTATTCCTCGGTTGTGGCCGAGAGCACTGTTTTTCGACACCTTCATCCGGTGAGAGGTTCTCACCGGGCCTGCAACATCCGGTTCTCACCGGGCCTTCATCATCCCATCTGGAGGGACTGAAATCCTAACATATTCATATTGTCATAGAGGCACGTCTTAATCATACTCTAGCTAATTCTATCTTAAATTTTTAATTAATCACATTTTGTTATCTAATTAATCACTAATAGAGGCAGAAGTGATCGAGATGAATCCAAATGAGGTGGATTTGATCACGTCCTTGTATGATTTGGAGGATGGTTATGTGTCACCATACTCCGCAACTATCGACGAAGAGTTGGACTCGTCTGCATCCAACGAAGTGTTAGCGTGGCCTACATCGGACAAAGATCGTGAGTCGTGTTTATCCGAATGGGGGGAGGACGAGGTCGATCCCTTCATGTACTATTCGGCCAGGTATTTTGCGTTCACAAGAGGTATGTACGATTTAATGCTTAAAGATTTATCGGGTGAAGTTAAGGTAACGTTTGAAAAATTAAGCACAATCGCAAGGGGTGCACCTCTCAATCTACATGCATGGAGGTGCATGAAGAGTCATCTTTTGCTTAGAAATTAGAATGTGATATGCCTTAAGGCATCACCTCATCTTTAGGTTACCTACGTAGAGAATTGGAGGGAGGTAGTATTGGCATCACATTGTGGCGCATCACATCGCCCATTGACGGGTACTCTAAAAGAGTTAAAGAGACTTTGGTCCAATGACCTTCATGACCATGGGATCCCTAGTGCGTATGTCAAAGCATTGGTTGAAGGATGTGGTTGTCAAGTTGTGTCAAGGTTAACTCCATCTGACATGTAGCGGACAAGTGTCGTGAAATATTAAAAGTCTAGACCCATAGAAGTGATCGATATAGAGGCCCATAAGGTAGATGATATGCTCACAGACGTTCAAGTGTGGTATCACACACGCTTCCGTACAAGGGTCGCAAGGGGTGCATGTTGTCGCGAATTTACGTGTGTGCATGTGAAACAAAGGCGGGACCACAGAGGCCTTGGACCAAGGAGCACAAGAAGGGAAAGAAGAGAAACGACACACGATTATCAACAAGATGGGTACCAACGATTGATTAGGGAAATAGAGTAATTACAACCGGCTCAGCGAACAATGCACACACCAAGATACAACAGTGGGCCTTTGACGGGAGCACACGGGCTTCCTACGCGAGCAAAGGCATATGTGCTAACAAAACGAAGCAGAAGGCAGAGAGCGGGTGCTCGGTTCCTAGTCCAACATCACTTTCCCCCCCCCCCCCCCCCTCAACGCGCAATCCCCCACTCAGTCCTCTCTCCCTCCTTTTATAGACCAAGGAGAGCGTGTTACCTCAAGTAGTTAATCACTGCCATTTCCGACAGAGATTCGCCTAGATTTATTCATGTATTTAATTTGTCCTATTAGAGTCTCCTACATCACGCCGACCTAGCCTAGTCCTAGGTTATTTACAAGCATAGTTTATACTTTGTGTGCATCTGCGCACGCTGCGGTTCACACGCCTTAGGTCTTCGTTTCTTCTTGTAGCCGGTTTTCTCCACAACGTGTGACTAAGTATGCTTGTCACTGAGCCGGTAAGCCCATACGGCAATATCTGTGCACTTGACATAGAAAGCTTTCATCCCATGTGGGTGTACTTTTCATGTGGACGCTCGAAGGAATGAAGGGGTTGACCATGGGACCATGACCATTTCAATATATGGAACTCATACGGGTCATGTACCGAGAAGTAGACCGGATGCGTACTATTTGCCGGCACACCCAAATGTTTTAAGTTGTTGCAAAGATGATCTTTTTGATGTTGGATGTGCACGACATGTGGCATGGATGAGCATGCGTAAGGAAGCATATCATAAGTCCAAGGCTAGTCCATTAGACCTTGTGAGTTATAGGTTCTTTATGATACGAAAGGAGGTCCATAACATGGCCAACAAATTAAAATTTGGGAGTGCCATGACCAAGGTTGATTGGTCTTTAATGATGCAAGATGCCTATGCACTCCGAGATCTTGGGAAGATGGCTCATGTACAACCTTATTTGCCTGGTGATCATGGATCTCCCACAAGGCAACCATTCATCTTGGTGCTTGAAGATGAATGGATGTTAGAGATGTGTGAGTGATTGTTAGTAAACAACTCTTGGGCAATTGACTCCACATTTAAAACAAACCAATTTGGGTTTCCATTATATGCAGTTGTGGCCCCAAACGCCATGGGAATCAATATCCCATTATGGTACATGATATGTAGTTCTGATAAGGGGTCAAACCATGAGCAAGTAGCTTTAGAAACTTGCTTGAGAGTCATATTTGCGCGGATGCCCAATGTGAGGCCAAATGCGATAGTCATCGATAAAAGTTGAACATCAAATAATACCATAATTAATGTGGTTGCAGCAGACCAATTATCTTGGATTGTTGCAAATGGGCAAAGGTCGCAATCACATTGTCACCTTTTGTTGTGTCAGTTCCATGCCAAAAAATCATGGGTGGACAACTTGTTGTCGAAGGTAAGTGCAACAAAGAGAAACCATCTTTATAATCGGATGTGCCAACTCATCCAATGCATTACGGAATCCACATTCAGTGCCCAATGTGAGGAGTTAAAGGTAGAATATGCAAACAAGCCAGGTGTTTGGCAATATATAGAAGGAGGATGGTGTGGCTTGACATGTGTGTGGAGGAAACTATAGCCCAAGTTTGGTAGAATGTTCAACTACAAACATGTTGACACTACCAATATTGTGGAGAGACATTGGTAGTTTATCAAATATACTGCCTTGAGAGGGAGAATAAACCGATCAATTAACAATCTTGTGCATGTTTTAATCGGGGATAGTCAAATTGGCACTTGCATCAGAGGCGCCCATATTGAATGGTACAAGCAACGACAAGAAATATGCGAGAGTGGTAGATTTGCACCCCGTGCAAATTGTAGGGATCAAACAACAAGACTTAAGGAGGCGGAGAGGATACTAGAGAGGTATGAAACTAATGATGTGTCGGTGCATATTGTGGACGAGCCCCAATATTGGTTTAAAATATTGAGCTTGACTAAACCTACTGTATGGTATAATGTATCACTCCAGTGCTCATATTGTGATTGCCAAGACCCTACGAGTAAATGTAAGCATATACTCGGCATCCAGATGATTATTGAGAGGCACATGCCACATCTATGTGGGTCATTGCCTTTTATAAATCACGCGGCGCATATGTGCAATGACCATTTCACAGAAAACGAAGTGGAGACAGAGGTAAAACCAGTCAAGGAGACAAATCCAAGTGCATCAGATATGGAGGAATGGGAGTTAGAATTACAAATGACGAAGGAAACTATTCAATGTCTTCGGCAAGGGTTACGATCCCTCGACCGTGCTCAAGTTTTGGCATGTATGGCATCTTGCAAAAGAAATGAGATTGGCGTTGGGGTACCATGTTGGTGCACCCGAACCAACCAATGAAGAAGACGGTGGATCCATAACGCGGAAGCAAGCAATTGGTGTGAAGAGACAAGCATCAGTCAATATTTCACAAGATCTTATTGGCAGCTCCCCAAACACTTCCAAGGCGCACACCGGAAAAATACAAAGAGGTGCAAGTCGAGCTAGGAGGCGGTTGCGAATATATGCAACAAAGAAGATTCGATGCTTGCATTGTGATGCCTTGACATTTAGATCAACGAACTCGAATGTTGATTGTTGCAAGAATTGTGGCCACATCTTGCCATCATCTCCGGATGAGCCATAAACATAGCTTTAGTGATTTTGTGGACCGGCGCATTTTGGTTTACGATGTTTAAAGTGGATTTCTATTAAAAGGATGTATATGTTTTTTTATGTTTTATGTTTCAAGTATGTCATTTGTTGATTTATGTTTTACGTTTTATGTTCCAAGTATGTCATATGTTGATTTATGTTTTAAGTTTTATGTTTTATGTTTCAAGTATGTCATATGTTGATTTATGTTTTTATGTTTTATGTTTCAAGTATGTCATAGTTGAATTTGTATTCATTTGCATGTAACAAGAGGTACAATATTGACTAGATGGATGAAATATGAAAAGAAGAAAGCATATTGGGGTTTAATAACATATTTCACTAAGTGAAATAAGGTAGAACCGTTTCCATTACTTTCCTAAACTGTAAACCCTAATGTAGAACTATTTCCATTACTTTCCTTTAGTCTATGAATTTGTTATTTGGAAACATCGTTTGAACCTTATGTGTAATGGTGGTTTGATTTGAAACATATTTCATTATTATAGCAAGTTGGTTTTGCATTTGTATTTTTGTTGCAGACTATATAATCTACGGAAAAGGTGCACTAGAAAGAAATGTTGTATTGCTAATATTTAGTGTGATTGATATGTAGCACATATATTGATTGATAAGCTTCACATATTGAATCAATCATATATTAATCTCTACCTCGTTGATGGGAGGAATACATTAATATACATCAAGAATCAAATGCTAGTTGCTAAAATCCCTAAACTAAATGCCTGAAACCCTAAAAAAGAAACAAGTTGAAGAAGCAGAAAACCTAAATGATATCAAAATTGACGCCCAACTATTTTAGAACAATAAATGAAGTACTTAATAAAAATAATATTATGATGTAATGGTTTAGTGATTAGAGTTATTTCCTTTGGTTAATAGGTGCAAGGTTTAAATCTCTTTTCCTCTCTTAAATAGAAGAGGGTTTATTTTGCTTATTGGTTGGGCAACCTACAACGGTGGGCGACCAAGGACTCAGAGTTGGGCGACCTATGACAACTTTTTTTTTTCCGCGCGTTCTTTCTTATCCAAATCGGACGGTGCAGATCGAACACGCCTTCCTCCGAGGAACCTGCACTGTCTATGCACCGTCTATGGCCGCGATTCCGTCACCAGCCCTATTTATGATTTGGTATAAAATAGACACGAGCACACATGTGACATACATACACACGCACACACATATATCATAGATTCATATATGTAATAATGTATGTATGTACATATGTATACAGTATCAATATGTATGTATAATGTATGTATAGAGAGAGATGCATGAATGATAGATAATACATTTGGTGTGGTGAATTCAGAATTGCATTGCATGCAATAATATAATGTAGCTGCTACCTGTTGATGTAACCAACGCACGCGCACTGGGAGGCCTTCCATGGCTTCCTTGAACTCCGTTCTAACATGTCTCCTTCTCTGCTGAAACTTCCCAATGTCCACGACCTAGTTATCACCCTTCACAAATGCAGAAGAGAAAAAGACCTCTGTTCTGCTCTGTCTCTTCACATCCAGATTGCCGAATGTGGTCTGGACACTCATCGATTCATTGGAAACTATCTTGTGTCGATGTTCGTAGATCTTGGAGACGCATATTATGCTCGCCATGTGTTCGAAAAGCTCCTAATCCGCGAAGAATCCTCCTATAATGCTCTCATCACAGGGTACATTTCATATGGTGACCCTCGCCAAGCTCTAACATTATATCAAATGATGGAAAAAAAAGATGAAACTTTTTTGCTTTTTATCAGCGAGTTTTCATTTGTTCCTTTGTTAAAAGCCTGCATTTCCACATCTGATCTTCATACGGGTGAGTCCATACATTATTTGCTACTTGAAAATGGTCTTCTTGAAAGGAATATATTTATAGGGAGTAGTTTGATCCATATGTATGCCAAATGTGGTCGCCTTCCCAAAGCACAAGAAGTATTCGATCAGCTTCCAGATAGAGATATAGTTTCATGGACCGCCTTGATAGGTGGGTACGCGGAAGTCCATGAACTTGCTCAAGAAGCTCTTCGGTATCTTGAATCTATGGAGTTTGAAGGTATCACAACAGACTCAGCTACCCTTGTTTGTGGTTTGAAAGCTTGTAGCAATGCTGGATGTTGTGCATTTAAGGTACAAGAATTACATGGTATAATTGCAAGAAAAGGGTTGGAGCGAAACCATGTGCTTAATAGTGCTTTGGTTGACACTTATGCTAAATATGGTATGATTATAGAAACACAAGCCGTGTTCGATAAGCTTATGTTTCGAGATGTGGTCTCTTGGACTTCTCTTTTGTCTGGATATGCTGAACATGGAAGAGGTGATGAAGCTCTGAAGTGTTTCAAACATATGCAAGATAATGGTATTTCTCCCACAGATGTGACTTATGTCTGCACCTTGAAAGCATGTGGAAGCATTGGATCCATCATTAAGGGCCAAGAATTGCATTCTGAGATAAGTAAAAAAGGTCTTTTGGAGAACTTCTATGTTGGCAGTGCTTTGGTTGATATGTATGCAAAACGTGGATCCCTTGTGAATGCAAAGGTGGTGTTTGATAAACTTCTGAGCCGAAATTTAGTGTCATGGAATGCATTGATTTCAGGGTATGTAGAACATGGTCATAATGAGGAAGTGCTTAATTTCTCTGAACACATGCATCACGAAGGCATATCTCCAGATCTTGTTACCCTTGTTTGTGGTTTGAAGGCTTGTGCAAGCCTTGGAGCTATAGAAAAAGGTAGAGAAATGTATGATAATGTTATGAAAAAGAGTTTAGAGAGAGATATTGTTGTTGGCAATACATTGATAGACATGTTCTCCAAATGTGATTGTATTACTGAGGCAAAGGATGTGTTTGATAAACTACCAGCAAGAAATGCAGTATCGTGGACTGCATTAATTTGTGGATATGCTGAGTATGGTTATGTTGAAGAGGTTCAGTATATGCTGAACCAGATGCAAACAGAGGGTGTATCCCCAAGTTCAGCCACCTTCGTCTGCAGCATGAAGTTTTTAGAGACCCCTGACAAGGGGCAAGGGGCACATTGTGAAATTGTTAAATTAGGACTCGAAAAAGAGACTCTTGTCGGAAATACTGTAGTTGATATGTATGCCAAATTTGGTTTGATTGTTGAAGCAGAAGATGTGTTCCAGAGGCTCCTAACTAGAGATGTGGTCTCATGGAATGCAATGATGACAGGGCTTATAGAACATGGATGTTTTGATGAAACACTAAATTGTTTTGAGATGATGGAGCTTGATGGTATATTCCCCGATTCTATCACCTTTACATGTGGTCTCCAAGCTTGTCGTAGCAAAGGTGCTATTGACAAAGGCAGAGAGATGCATTCATGGATTATTAAACTATCCCTACCTGAGATGGATGATCCCTTTGGTAGCACCTTGGTTGATATGTATGGAAAGTGTGGATTACTAGAAGAAGCACAAAAAGTGTTTGATAAGTTCCGGTTTCATAGTAAAGGATCATGGAATGCAATCATAGCAGCATATGCTGAAAGCGAACATAATGAAGAGGCCATTGAATGTTTTGATCAAATGCAAGAAGAAGGTGCATTTCCAGATTCTATAACTATTGTTTGTGTATTAAAAGCATGTGGTTTCTCAGGTATGGTGACAAAAGGCCAACAAATACATAATGAAGTTATTCTAAAAGGTCTTGATATAGAACCTCTTGTTGGTAACACTTTGGTCTTTATGTATGCAAAATGTAGCCTGATTGAGGAAGCACAAAAGGTTTTTGACCAACTTTTGGACAAAAATATTATCTCATGGACAGCATTGATGGCTGGATATGCCCAGATTGGAAAGTGTGAAAATGTTTTCTTGATTTTTGACAAAATGATAGGAGAAGGTATGAAACCAGATTTGGTCACATTGGGTAGTCTTCTAAATGCATGTAGTCATTCTGGTCTTGTAGATAAAGGAATGACATATTTTGATGCCATTGTGAAGAACCATGGTCTTGCTCTAAAGCTTGAGCATTATATTTGCATGATTGACATGCTAGGCCGAGCCGGCCATGTAGTTGATGCTATAGGAATGATTGAGAAAATGCCTTTTCAGCCAGGTATTATTGCATGGCATATTGTTTTGGGAGCATGTAGAAAATGGGGGAATGTGGAGCTTGGAAGATATTCTTTTGAAGAGGCACTGAGGTTGGATGAAGATGACATTTCAGTTTATCTTTGTATGTTTAACATTTATCAAGATGCTGGCATGCACAAGGATGCTCATGGTGTTGAGGCAATGAGAAAAGCCAAAGAAATTTGGAAGAATGTTAAGTAGTTCCCCTTTTTTCAGTTTTTCATGTAAAAAAACTTCCAAGATCCCAAATGCCCCTAATCAACCACGAAAAAGAGAATGGGGCCACATACATGTTGTGATGGACATCAATGGCATATATAACTGCTAAAATAGCACGTCTTACTGACACAAACTGGATGACCTTATAATCAATTCCTCAAATATGTACTACATATAACTCTTCACAAGGTGTTTAAACATGGGGACATGTGAAAATATTGAAACATTAGGAGTTTTTTTGTTCCGTTATTTGGACCTTATGTTCGGCTGCAACATAATGAATATTTGAAAAGGTTTTGCCTCTTCAATTTGTGCATTTTTAGGCTTTGATGTTTCACTGAACTCTTTGTGGGTGATATTGAGATTGCTTGATGATGAAGCATCAAACTGCCCATTCTAATGTTCAAGTATTTTTTCATTTTCGCATGAATGTTCATGCTTGAGCCAAAGAATTATCACATTGGTAAATGGTGGTTATGACCTTTACCTGCCAGGTAGTTCACTTTCACAATCATATGTGCCGCTGGACCAAGCACCTCTTAGTCATTTTGATACTGCGGCGTGAATGTACTTGAAACTCTTGTTGTCAAACAAGTACAAACCTCTAATATTCTGATACCATGTTCAGGTCAGTCCTTTTGGGGTGCTGTGCTGTAAGAGAGATCTGCAAAGTAGGGTGCATTCCACTGCCGAGTGTCCTGGGTTCAAGCAAGTGGTGCATTGTACAACCTGCCTAAATTGGGCTTCTTCGGTTTTCGGTAAAGCACCTCGGAGGGAGCTCATGGAGAAAGGGTTGCTATTTTGGGCACTATCCATGGTGAGAACACTATCGATGACTTGCTCAAGCATCTGTTCAGAAAAGTCAAGGAGCACCAAGGTGGTTCGGAGGGGTTCACAGAGAGCCGTAAGGAAGGTCTCCTTCAGGTCGTCGGCTGGAATTTCCCAAGCCAGCTGACGGTGTAAGTTCTGAAATTGAATCGTAAATTGAGGGACCGTCTCTTGGGGCTCTTGTGAGATGGCGTAGAACTGGCTCAACAGTTCTCGTTTAGGTATCTGCTAGTGGAAGAGGCGGATAAACCTGTCCCAGAGGGGTCTTTAAAAGAGGAAAACTCCCCGAAGTCAAGCTAGGAGTAACAGTTCGTTGCTTGCCCATCGAGGGACAAGCTGAACTCCGTGATCTTCGATATGTCTGCATCGGTCGCGGCCAAGCGCTGTGACACATGGTTAGCTTGCCATGTGGTTTCTCCTATGCGTGTTCGCTGTGAACTCACTACGTAAACCGGGCGCGCCAAATTGTGTTACTCCATCCTGGAGAACACCTTCGATTACCCCTCCTGAGTAATCGGGTCAAGGTATTGTGGTGCGAAGGAGACTCAGGGTCACGGCGTACTACCAAAACGTTAATTGGATCGTTACAGGGAATAGGACTGATACGTTGCAGAATTCCGGCTACTAGGAGAAAAGGGGTCGGAGAGTGCGGAAACGAGGGTGTGCAAGGAAGCATGAAAAAATGGTCTTTATGTACAAACATGTGTAAATAACATAGTATTAGTTGAATGTTGAGGGATGCCAGGTAGAAGGGATTGGATAGGAACTTTAAGACCACATGGATGGAGAGGAATAAAGGGGACTGATGGGAGAAAATCGAGAGAGATCTCTAATAGAAATCGATTGTCTTTAAGTGCAATGTAACGGCCTCCCCTTGTGCTATAAAAGGGGAGGTTTTGAACTGTTTTGGGGATCCACGTTTTGGAGGAGGTGCTACCGGACCGAGCTTTGCATATCTCCGTTTTCGGTTTCTATCGTCGTCCTACGAGGCCTCCGCTTCGCGCTGGTAGCCTGTGTGCGCCCGATCGGAGTGTCGCTAGTGTTTGTTTGTTTGTGTGTGTGTAGCGAGCTCGAAGCTCCATTGCTGACCGTGTCCAGTTGTAATCTTCTATTTTCCTCTGTTAGTTATTAGTATTTGCTAGTCTCTGTTTGGTGTGTGGTTGTTGTGACTAGAGCTTGTGATCCCACCTCTGTTCTATTCCCACTGAGTGTGTGTGTTCGGCGTGTGCTCAGTGTTAGCTGTCTGGTGCAGCTCCGGAACCGATAACGCATGTCGAGCCCATGTGCTCACCGTCGAGCATTCAGAGATTTGTCTAAACCGAATTGTGTACCTGTCCGGTCCGCGCTCCGGCGAAGTTACCCGGTAACCGATCCAGATAATCCCCTTTTCCATATCGACTCCGGAACAATGCTCTAGCGAGAGATTTCTGGAGACCGATCCGGTTAGCACTTCCCCCCTTACCTGCTCCTTGGTCCGAGACCCCGGTGGTCCCGCCCCGTTCCAACACATCCATGCGGAATTCCACGACAACGTTATCTAGACATATGCGTATAGAGATGAGACAGACATATGTATATTCGATTGAATGTAGCATATAGTAGGCATAGATACAAGCACCGAGTATAATCGGTAAACACTCACTCTCTATTAGCCTATCCCTAATTGTAGTCCCTTACATCTCTCTCCGCTCACCCTTCTGTGTTCGTTACTTCCCGGTATATATAGCCTCCTTCTGCTCGGCGTTTTCCACCCACTCCTTCCTTGATATTTGTCTTCCCTTATATATCGGTTGTTAATGCTCGGCTCCCTTTGGTTCGTTTCACACTTGTTCCACTGGTAACAAACATCAAACCCTTTTCTTGATGATGAAACAAATCAATCCATCATCAACACTTTAGACATTGTCACACTAAATGATCAACTAGAGGACAATGATGATGATGAAGATGAGATCATCCTAATCTATCAAAGGCTTGAAGATGACCTAGGGGATCATGACGACATCAAAATGCAAGTCCGGCTTGAGATTATGGAGGTAGCACAACAAGAGTTTATTAAATACAACAAAGACATCGAAATCTTTATAAACGTGTTTGATTGACGATTCCATATTTCAAGAGTCCATTGGGGCCTGATATTATATACAACTTTAGAAACCTTATATTCAAATTTAATATGCTACATTCTAATATTGAATCTTCAATGTACTACATTTCGATGGTGGCAAAGGGTTCTCTAGGTGAACCTAACTTTTCATTGCTTTAATAACTAAAATTAATTTTTTAAATTTAATAACTAACTACTATATTTATAATATGTGAAACATCAACTATGCCACGAGAGAAGCAAGATCTTCTTCAAGAATGTCTTTGTTCGTCATCCACTCTCAAACTCTCATTGTAGACCCTCAATGACATGCTA